>NW_028328156.1:0-49997 GCF_054136105.1 Typopeltis vanoorti
AAACAGCTTGTTTGGACTTAGAAACTGTTCTGTCTGATGGTGATCAAAAAGATGTTTCAGCAATAGATTTATTAGATGAATTAAGGATCTAAGGGGATATCAAATAATTATTCTCCCAAAGAAGTATCAAATTATATTTGTGCAAATAGCTGCATAAGTCTCTTTCCTAATGTGTACTCATCATCACTACGAATTCTTTTAACAATCCCAACTACAGTTGCAAATGCAGAGCGCAGTCTTTCTAAATTAAGACTTATTAAAAATTATTTGAGGTCCACAATCTCCCAAGAGAGATTAGATGGCTTAGCCATTTTATCTATTGAAAGTGATATAGCCGAGACATTAGATCTAGAAGTAGTAAAGCCTTTTGCGAAATTAAAGCTAGAAATGTTTCTTTTTTTAAAATAATTAAAACTGTTAATTCTTGATTTAGATTTTTTCATATTTGTTTTGTCATATTTAACGTGATTTATGTGGTATTTATAAATTGTGTTAAAATTATGTACTCCTTATATAATAAACAAAAATATTTTATTTATTCATTAGTATTATTTCTTTATTCTCTCTCTCTCTCTCTCTCAATAATATGAAAAAAATTGACTTCTAAGCTGGGTGACACTTGTACTAGTAGTGTAGTACTACTAGTACAAGTGTCACCTAGTGCTTCCCAAACTTCTGGGTGTCAGGGCCCCCTTTGCAAAAATTAAAATATTTCACTGCCCCCCTCGAAACAAAATCGTAATAGAGAGATATATTATTATAATATTTATTGTATTTATATTTATATTCAATACAAAACATACACAGCGAATATTGCAAAAATCAAATGCATATATTACATTTTTTGCCGCTTACCGTTTGGTTCTGAAGCCGATACGGGCTGTTCTGGTAAAAATATCAAATACTGTCCTTTTAATGAGTGTTTCTGCTTCTTCTGATTGGTCGTGGGATTTTTTTTTTATTTTTTATCAGCCACTCATCCATCTCAAAGTTACATTTTTTAACGTAGAATAGATCAAATAATATCACCACTTACCGATACTGGCACATCACAGACTGATAACGTGAAATTAGTGAATATTACCTGAATAAGGGAATCCCCGGACCAGGAACATTTTTCTCTTTTGTGACTTTTCTCTCTTTACGGTAATTAAGCCTAACGCGAAACAAACAGTAAAGGCATGTTATGAAAATGTGCATATGATTGGTGCGGTATTAACAAAAGATCGCGCAAATGAAAGATAAAAGCATAGCTGACAACTGAGTTGAAATGCTAACACTCTTCAACCGAATTCCACATGTGAAACTGCCATAACATTCGTTATATATATATATATATATATATATATATATATTACTTAGTTTTAACACTTTTATTAATTTTAACACGTTTGGTTGAATTTTATTGCTGCCTTGGGATATCGAACTCACACACATCTAATTAGTAGCAATAGTTTTTAGTTAGATCATGTGTTTGCCCATGCAACATATGGTTTTGTTTCAGTCTATACAGCATAGTTTCTCTATGAGAGGACATGTGATTCATTAATTAGTGTGCTTTTATCCCAGTTGTCTCTAATTGCACTATTTGTTGAGAAATATATAACACATACTTCTCATACCTTATTCACTGGCATAATAAAACTACTTGTTTTTATTGCCTCTGCAATATAGTGGCAATCGGGGTAGTGAGTGTTGTTTAGCACTGCAAGGAGTTACTATCTCTCCACATGAACTTGTTTAAGCCTTTTTTCATGTGTGAAGTATATGCGAAACTTTTATTGGTAACAGAAAACTATCTCGGATGACAGTGATAATATAAAACGAGTTTTGATATGTATATAAAGTCAATATCAACAGTCCCTGATTGATAAAAGGGAGAGGAAGATTTGGAGCTTCCCTGGAAAGTATTCGAAGTAAATACAGTTAACCACTGCTTTGAAATGAAACATATGAATAAGCAATATTTACTAATATTCATTAATCGCCGAAATACGCAGGACGCAAAGTTTTTGAACCAACACCAATGTGTGAATTTTTCCATTAAAATATAAAAAATAACAAAAAAGAAATAACAAATAATAAAAGTTAAATACGTTTCTTTTAAAATAAAAAAACCTACTTAGTCTTAAAACATTTTAAATTTGTTTTCATTATTTCGCGGCCCCCCTCAACAAAACCTACCGCCCCCAAGGGGGCCGCGACCCACAGTTTGGGAAGCGCTGCCCTAAACTGTAGATAACAGACCACGCAGCTATCTCCGTATTGTTGTGTCACCCTCGAAACGCATTCATGTTCCGAAAGAATGAAGATCAAACGACTCCAATTGCTTTTCAAAATGATATTGCAAGAATAATCCCTCGTTATCCATTCTAATGAATTTTTTCTTAGAGTCTGAATCTCAATCTTTAATTATCGCTCTCCTCTTCACTTCCAGATTTCCAAAGAAAAGAATTTGCGATGTCTTACCTGAAGTGTGCAAAAATATGTCCAAACCATGTGTAGAAGTTGCCAAACTTTGCTTGAATGGGACCTTTCCAAAAGGATATGAAAAGGTAAGATACTGAATTCATAACAAAGAAATACACCTTCTTGGTTTTAGAAAATGAAACAGGAATAGGTTTTCTTTCTTTTAACCCCCTCCCTCCCAACACACACATCTATGAAGCTTATTTTCCTTAGCACCGCGATAATCGATATATATGTTTAAGTTTATTCAAGAATGATTATTTTGACTGTGGAGAGAAATGTAAATCGTGCTTCAAGGTTTTAACTAAGAACACGCAGTTTTGTAATTATGTGTAAATACAAACGAGAAACAACGCCCCTGTTGGGTCATATGAAAATCTGAGAGAAGCACTGAATTTTCATTCACCAGTGTTCTTCGGAAACACTCATGTTTTGCTGCCTAATTAAAACGTTTACAAGAAGCACGTTGAATTTTTCGTAAACACAGATTTCACTTTACGTGAAGTATATGTTCCCTGTACAGAAAAAAAAAACTGCTGTTATAACTAGGCAGCTGGTTAGAGCCAGAAAATTAGATTCCATCTAAGACTTCAATTGCTCACCCCTTGTTGGAAGGATATTTATCGTATTTGCTTTGCCATGGAATCCTTGTAATAATGAGATGAATCATTGCAATTTTTGTTCACTAGCAAAGTTTTAATGCCCCGCTAGCTATCCAACATTTGCAGGTGTGCCGAGTTTAGGGCTGTGGTCTTTACGCGTTGGAAATTGCATTTCGATTGACCATTTTCGATTAGCTGTCATAGGAATACTGTGCTATCAAAATGCTGAAGTATGCGAGATGTCTCGGATAAAGTTTGCAATTTACCACTGTCTCGTTAAACTGCCTTCTGTAGATCCTTGATTGCCCTTCTTGAAGCATTCTCGAAGATATTCTGACCATCGACTGCAATATTACCCATCGTTTCTTTTTATATTGTATAATACACCAGGTTACTGTGGTTATTTCCTTGCCAGATATCTGTAAATGCCGTAGAAATTAGAACTGTTCGTAATCTTAACAGGGTACATTCTCAGATCTACGGGATATGCATTGTAGATTTGATGTGATCTAAGATTAGTGGAAAGATGTTCACCATTTTGGTGATATGAGTGTAGCACAGTGGATAGACAAAATGAGAAAGATATACACTTGTCCATATATCGTAGGCAACGTATCGGGGGAGTGTGGGAGTAATGACGGCCATTGGCTTCAAATGTGTATTTTAAGTTGTGTTTTCAGAATACCATTGATTCCAGAAGAATGTGTAATGCAGAGGTTGGTCCAACCATCAGTGGATAACCAAATGTTTACTGAGCATGCGCCTATAAGTATTGCGAATTATGATTACTAAATAATAAATGTTTTTAACTTTTTAAGATTATTTTTTCCTCAGAATCAATAGTTAAAATGTGAACATTTTTATCTTCACTTCAATGAGTGAACGATTTAATGTGTTATGCTATTGGAATGCATTTTAAGACAAACTTTAAACCCCCTTAAATTGTTAAAAGAATGTTTTCCCCTATTAAAAGAAACTTTGTTTTCATGCAGGATTTAGATCACAGCAAACTAGATCGATTGAAAGTAAAAAGACTAGAGGAACAAGGATATAATGGGGATGATTTAGTAGCAAGTTGTACATATAAATCAACCGGAAGAGAAAGAGGTTCGCCGTGCAGGTAATAATTACTTAGATTAATGAGCAATTAACTAATAGTCACACACCGATGGTTGCCCGAAATTTATTTTCACTGTACTATGCAGATATATTTTGCAATAATAATAAAAAAAAAAATCATTTGAGGAAAATACTCGCGTGTGATACTGAACATATTTTTTTATTCTAAACTTCATGAACTAGAAGTTCGCAGATGACATAGAGGCCAGTGCTTAACTAAGTGAATCTCAAAATACTGAACGATCACAGGACAACTTTTTGAAAACATTATCGACTTTGTCTAGATAAGATCATAGCGAGCTGTCCGGGCACAAACTCGGGAAACACAATTATTCCTAATTGACTGCATATACAGAAATGCATGCTCTGGATTTTCCTGCAAGAGCTGCTCACTTCGGATGTTTGTTAATAGAAGTGATGAGTCATCGTCAAAGGACCTGTGCAGAAACAAACAGAAATTGCTCTTCTATCAAGAAATCGTTATTGCGTCCATTGTATGAAAGGAGGGAGCACAGATTTCGACATTTTACAGGTCTCAGTAGGATGATGTGGAGATGGCGGTTTTTTCTGGCTGCGTGGATTATTCTCAATGATTCTCCAAACTACATGGGATGATATTTACTGCCATTTACTATTGTATTCCATAACTTCATATCCCAAGAAATGGTCGCAAATATGTATAGAATATCATGTTAGCACATCAGGAATTTTATTCATTTCAGCATAATCCACACTTCGTTCTATATGCTGTACTGCATGCTGAGAGGAACTGGCCATTATTCATATGGAAAGAAGAGAAATAGAGGATAGGACACGCCCAAGAAGCGTGATGGAACTTGCTTTGTTAAAGGAGTGCAGCATCTGCTTACAACCAAATAATAAAAGTATCTACCATACTGAGAAACAGTTATGACGGTTAAAATGGTCAAAATATTAGTAAATAACGTCAATAAAAAGAATATAAAAAAGAATATAAATATATAATAAAAATTTGTGTGTGTGTGTGTGTTCGTTCGTTCGTTCTGAAGAGTATTTAATCTTGTAACCAATGCAATTTGTTAGCCGTGTGAACAAACTCGGTGTACATTATTTATTCCGTATTGTACATTGGTATTTACACTAGCATGTATACAGTAAAACTTGAAAAAATACGTACACAAGGGTGGTCTGAAACTTTCTCGGCCTAACCATGAAAAAACGCATTTATAATTTCGAAATTATTTTTATTATCAACATTTATTCCAAAGATGCTCGAGCGTCCTTATCCCGTCCCTCTTGTGGTTCTTAGTAGGATCTGCAAAATATCCCTCTACAGCTGTAATCACCTCTTGATTCGAAGAAAAACACTGACCAGCGAAGATATTTGGTTTTGGGAACAGATAGAAGTCAGAGGGAGCCAAATCTGGGGAATAGTCTGGATGGTTCAACAATTCATATTTCAGATGCCTTAATGTTTCCATTGCCAAAAGACATTTGTGTGCAGGTGCATTGTCCTGATGAAAGTTGCTTTGTTTTTCTTCTGAAACCGAGTCTTTTCTCACGTCTGATCTGGTTAAAAGATGGGAATAATATTTTCCAGATATTGTTTTACTCTTTTCGAGATACTTAATAAGCAATCTGCCTTTAGCATCCAAAACACAGATGCCATGACATTTCCTGCTGATATAACCGACTTTATCTTCTTAGGCGATGACCAACTGTCCACTATTTTCACTACTGGTTGTAATGGTGAATCGGACTCTCATCCATAGCAAAAAATCGACGCACAAAATTAGTCTTTGTTAATACGCTAGAAGAATTCTAATGGAGGTTTTCAAGCCAGTGCGTTTTTCATCTGTGTACAAGCGCAGCTCACATCTTGCGCAAACCTTTTTCATATGCAATTCTTCAAGCAAAGGTTATCCCACACGTTCTTTTGAAATTCCTATAATCTCAGCAATTTCACGCACTTTGACTCGCCGGTCATTCAATACCATATCGATCAATATCGGTCATTCAATACCACTTGATCAATGATTTCTGGTGTTGTTACACCTTTTGGACATCTTTCACGTGGATCACCAAGACTAATACAGCCAACATTACAATCCGCAGCCCATTTCCTAATTGTCGAATACGAAGGAGAAGAGTGCCGAACTTCGAATAAATTTCTTTTGGCGTTAACGCTTCGTTTACAGAGACTACTCGATATTTACTTTATCAATCCGAGGAATACATGCAACGCTTTTGTTTCTGAAGCTGTATAACAATCTATAAGCAAAACAATCTATTTGATAGAATGACTCGCAGTTTCATATGGATGCTTATGACAGATGTACGAATATCAACGCGGAAAAAAACCTTGCCGATAGTGTTGTCATCTATGGACGAGGACTAGACGTTTTCAGACCAGCCTGGAATTTCCATGAAAATGAAAATTCTTTCTGTGAAAGGGGATATTTAACACTGAAATATAAATACAAATGCTGATAATAATGTGAGTGATGTTCTCCAGAGATGTGTGATAAAAATGCAGAGCAGCTTCATATTTAGAAATCAAGTTGCATTAATACTACGCATAGTTTTTAATAACTGCCATTTGGAGAATAACAGAACCGATTTCCATCATAACACGTACTCCAAATTTAGGCAATACGTTTTTTAATGTAGCAGATATGAAAATGCAGCCACAATTATAATAATATTTTGAATACTAAGAATACATAGAAATAGACAGTTAAGGAATTCTACAGTAAAATTGCTAACTTGCGATTTTCTGTTTATTTGCTGACGTATTGTAAGGTTTCCAACTTAATCGACCTTTGAAGTAAATTCCATAGCGATAACTGCCATTACTGTTATGACTCATGGATTTCCAAATAGGTAATTCGGGATAATAAGAAATGTTACATAGCATCTGATGGAGAATCAGGGGTCTGCCAAAATGCATTTCTTTTTTTATTAATTAATATTTGGTTAAACTTATTGTTATGTTTTTTTTTTTATTTTGTTATTTTTACAGTCATCCCTCGACTTATGTCCGTTCGAGTTACGATCTGTCGAAGATACGTCAGTGATCCCATAATGTTATAAATAACATTTTCGGCTATACTTTTGAACAAGACGCAAGCGAGCGTAAGGTAAAGTATGCACAGGGACAACAGCGTTTTCAGCGGCAACCTCCCTCGGCAGTTGACACAGCTAAAACCGTTCCTCTGTTGATTTTGTGTTTAAGAAATCGGTTATTTGTGTATTTATCGTTAATATTTCGCGATATTTTTGCAAAATCGCGTCTGCACGCGCAATTAAAACTCTTAGTGAAGAATCACAGAAAAAGAGGTGAGCAATTGATCCTGGAACGATGTTTCAAGTTATAAAGCAACAGGAAGCTGGTAAGACCGTCAATGTGATCCCACATGATTTCGGATGGTCTCATTCTACAGTGACGACCATTTTGAAAAATAAGGATTATATTATCGAGACTGGGAAAGGATCTGCTTCCATTATATCGACGAGAAGGAAGAAGAAAAGACAAGGCCCTATCGCCGATAATGGGAAGATGCTTGCATCATGCATAGAGGGCATGAACCAAAAGCGATTGCCCCCTTAGCACTGTGACCATAATCGCTAAGGAACTAAGATTTTTCAGCATGTTGAAGGGGAAAGATTATGACTACGAATTCAACGCTTCTCCCGGTTGGTTCATGAGATTCAAACAGCATTTTGAGCTCATAATGTGAAAATGTGTGGGAATCCGCAAGTTCTTGGAAGGCTTCAAAGGAGTTTGTAAAAATATTGGATAAAATTATTACGGAGGAAATCTATTTGCCACCGCAAATGTTTAATATTGATGAGACGTCATTGTTTCAGAAAAAAATGCCCGAGCGGACATTCATCCACAAAAAGTCACAATCTATATCTAATATTAAAGCTCTTAATGCACGTGTTACGATTTTGTTATGGGTAATGTGGCTGAATATAAACTGAAACCATTTATGATATGGCACAGTGAGAATCCACGATTCTCCAACCCCATTAGGAAGCATACTCCCAGTTCATTATCGGAGCAATCAGAAGTCTTGGATGACTCAAAAATTGTTTGAGGATGCCATAATCAGCTGTTATACGAATGAAATGCAAAGTTATTGCGTGAAAGAAAATGTAGAGTTTAAAATTCGATTCTGAATCTCAAAGGGAATGATGACAACATAATTCATCTCATAGAATGTACCCCCCCCCCACATACACACGTAGAGTTGACCAACGAAGGATTGGTTGAACTGGAGGATCAACTGTTGTAGAAAAGGATAAACGATAAAAGGAAGATGGAAAAGAGAAACAGGAAGAATAATAAAGGAAGAAGTAGTTAAACAATATAAAGTGAAGGGTCTTGCAGAAATGTTGTTTGCAGTTAGCGATGGCTGAAGACATGGACCGCAAATGTTGAACATTTCTTAATAATAGAAACGAAAGCACACGAAGCGTTTGCTTACTATGAACAAATTTATGATGAAAAGAAGAGGAATAAGCAAAGTACATTGGACATTTTCATCATAAAAACAAAGGCTACACCAGAAGAGCGACAGCCTAGTCCTTCACACAGGGAAGGTAATGAAGATGTGATTGTGGAGGAAGATTTGGATGATTATTCTCCTGTTTTATAGTCGCAGTAACACACTTTACTTTATAATAAGGTTTAAAATTTAAAATTGCAGTATACTTATTAGGGTTAAATCCTAACCCCCTATAACTCTATTGATTTAATGTATCGACTTACGTCCTGCCCGATGGAACGGAACCCGGACGTAAGTCGAGGGATTACTATATTAATTTTTAATATGGCCAACTTCTTTCGGATATAAGCAGCGCCCTTTTCTTACAGGTCAGGTGACGGAAGTGCATATACACAAGTGTTTCTAAAGAGTCACAAGGCACATTTTGTACATAATTGCTACACAGTCAACTCGTTGTGGGGATTTCCTCGTGCAAATCGATTTCAGATCTCAAGAAGTTCCGGTGAGTCAGTCCATTAATAATAATTTGAGGATATAGCTTACTCATTTTTGTAGGATTGGATGCGTTTTTGAGGACCTTATTTACATAATGAAAGGTTTAAAAGTAAAAATGACTGAAAACTGTGTAGATGTGTGAAATATAAGCACAATAAAATAGGTAATTCAGCAAATTTCTTTTATTTATCTTTCCATTTGACGTCTCTTGTTCGATGTCTCTTGAATATTCTGGCATGCAATAGGGATTTAAAAATGTGATCTCTACTGGAAAACGTAGAAGGATCACAGACCACTTGAGAAACAGAAATAGTAAGAAAAAAAATCATTGTAGAGTTCGATCTGACACCAGCTGCACTTGTTAAACACATGAGATAGAAGCAATTCATTAAGTGCTAATTTTAACGAAAACACGCGAGGCAAATAATAATAATAATAATAATAATTTTAAACCACACAAACCCAGTTTATTACTTTTCAAAGAAATGACATGAGTCTAGGGTACATTTTGTTACATGTTATTGAAATTTTTATGATTAAGACAACGTAATAGTATAATTAATATGTTAAAATAAATAGTAATCTTATCAAAACCAACACAGTTAGTTTTACATTAAAACAGTTAAACAGCTATTTTTGCATTATCTCATTTGTATTTTAATTCTATAATTGATTATTATTTATAATAAACATTAACAATTACGTTTTTTGCTAATATACAATAGAAAATACTAATTTCAATTTCAGTTTTCACAATAATAGTTAAAAACATAAATGAAATCGACAGCAACATTTAATAATGTAACTTTAGAATTTCACTATTTCTGTACTTACCATGCGTACAATTCAGTACATATATTCAGTATATTCAATATATATATATATATATATATATATATATATCTTTTATTTCACAAAGTGTTATCATTGTCATATGACTATTTACATTTAGACTATTCACATTATAATATTTTGGTATAGTCCAGAATGTTATACAATAATAATTACAATTACAATCATATTAATAAGAATTATTTAATCGGTTAAGGTATTGCGACTCGCATGTTAACTGCAGTGATTGGCTAATGAGGATTATCTGATTAAGCCATGCTAATCCCACCCACTCCGTAGCTAGGTTCAGTTAGCTTTTATAAAGGTGTGATTAGCATGCACTATTTATGTTTGGTATTTTATGAATGAAAAGTAGGCACTGGATGCTGATGATTTGTGAAGTGAAGATAGGTGTGAATGCTATATTAATTTCATTTGTACAGCTTCCATATTTCGTGTTTTAATGTTCTATAATTGTCTGTGTGTTAAATTTTGTTGTACGTTGTTGAGTAATATGGGTATGAGACGTCATCTCACTCCAGAACCTTATCAGTTGTTGAAGAATCTATGGTTGAAAAGAGCTGTGGTGGATCGTGTTAT
Organism: Typopeltis vanoorti; assembly: GCF_054136105.1. Lineage (NCBI taxonomy): Eukaryota > Metazoa > Arthropoda > Arachnida > Uropygi > Thelyphonidae > Typopeltis > Typopeltis vanoorti. The sequence continues at coordinate 10,610 of NW_028328156.1, forward strand.
AAGATATGTGTCTCTCTATTGTTGTGATAGGTGTTGTTGAAGTAATTCCTTAGTAGTTTTTCAGATTTTTTATGCTCAGGATTTCAAGCATTGTCATAATGGGTTCAATTATTTGCTGTTCTAGGTGAGACCTCCAAATCACTGTTGAAATAATTTTGCGATGTAATGTTTCTATTTTCACTAGATGGCTGTTTGATGTGTTTGCATAGATTGCTATGCCTTACCGGAGTAGCGATTTGCATATATACCCTGATGTAGTAGTTTTTTACGTTATATAGAATCATGTCTTTTATTTTGAAAAGGTTTGAGATAATAATGTACATATTCTATATGTTTTGTTCATTTACAGTGACAATCTATGTAAAGGCATCGTTATTTTGCATGTGTTAAGGATATGATTTTGGGATATTGGCAGCTATTTTTGTTGTTAATGCAGCGGTATGTGTGACGATGTAGCAATGGTGATGTGGGACACATGATTCTCGGATTATGTATAATTAACATCTGCATTTTGACACTCTTCTGTATATTTGAGTTTTGGTAGAAGTTAGTTGTGATTTCGTTTAGGTCTTGTTGTGCTTTGGAAAAAACGGCTGAGTTTTGTGGACTGCTAGTCGCCTGGTGTCATATGTGTATTTATATATTTTACTACTTGTGGCAAAGTTGTGAAGGTAGTTAATGCGTTTGTTGAACAGGGTAGGTGATAATATGGCACCTTGTGAGACTCTGCGTTTTATTTGTATTCACCAGATGTAATGGGTGCCTATTTTTGTTACTTGTTTGAGAGATAGTTCCTCAACCAGGTAGGCAGTGTTCCTCTTGTTCCTCATTTTCAAGTCAATAAGTATAATGAGAGTGAACTTATTTTCATCGAGAGCTATGTCTGGTGTGAGAGATATGGCGTCCGCGATATATTCTAATAAGATGATGGTGGTTCACGCTTTCTGGAAGCCATATTGGTTTTGGGAAATAATGTTGTATTTCTGTAAATAGTCTGTCGTCTAGCGTGTGTAATTTTTTCAAGAGTTTAGGAGGAGAATGGTAGTTTAGCTCTTCATCCATTGTCCTATGTATTGTTTCCTTTGTCATTTTGCAAACTGGTAATTATCACAGTTTTTGTTTCTTGTAGATTAATATCAGTGTCGAATAGTGTTTCAAGAGTCTTAGAAGTAAAAGATTCATTTCTTCCAATTGCATTAAAAATCTGCGGTTCTTATTTTGTGTATTCCAGGAGTGGTCTTTGTTTTTATCTGTAAAGTAATTCCTCCAGTTCCTCGTTTGTTAGTGGTGGTAAAACATGGCTTGCTGTTGACTTTGTGTTGGTAGGTTTTTCTTGGATGTTTATCGATTATCTTTTTTTTTTTGAGTTGTGTAATATTGTTTGTGAAGGAATAGGTGAATAGGTCTACTAGTTCCTTTTGTTTCGTATTCATGATTATAATTTTTGGAGAAGGCCGAGTGGTTATTAACTGGAGAACTGTATATTATGTTTATAGTGTATTTGACGCTACATTTGTTGCTATCAATGACTTCAAATATTAGTGTTTCGGCATGCTGCAAATGTGTTTGTTTATTGTGTACACTGTATATTTCTTTGATAAATGTTACGATACCACCTTATCTTTTGTTAAGTCTACTTATCTTGTAGGTCTTGTAGTTATTAAAGCTGTATGCATAGGTTTCTGTGTCGTATACGACAACTTCGGTTAGTATTAGTATATCTATTTTTGTCAAGGTTTTAGTTAAGTAGTGTTATCAATATATCAGCCAGGGAATTTTTACACTTCTAATGTTTGTGTGTATGATAGTGCAGTTAGTATTGGTGGAAATTTTATCTCTCCATTTCTTCAAATATTTTCTAACTGGATATGTTCTCCTAGGTTTGAGATCTACAATAATTTGTAGTTCTTATCTGTTTTTGTTTTCCTTACCTGGTATAAAAGATGTTTAAAGTATGGAGTCCAATCTTCAAATAAATAGATTGGAGTTCGGAGTTTCTTTTCAGAAAGGAACGAGGATATTGGCCTTCTTTTCTTGATTGCTGTTAGGATGCGTTCTCTCTTCTATTGGTAAAACGATCGATGATTGATGGTGGTCCCTCTCTTTGTTTTTTGTGGGCCTCGGTTAATAGAGGTGATATCTGTAGTTTTGACTGGAATGTCGATTTCGGTGCCATTCTGTTGCACTATGGTGCTTAAATCTTCTGTCTTTTATTTTGGTATTCCCTCTATTTGATGTTCTTTGTTTCGTTCGTTTTGTAGTATATGCTCTATTTCGCATTTCACGGTCTTCATGTCTTTCTGCAATTCTAATTTTCACGCTTGAGATTTTCTTGTTATTCTATCGCTACGTTATTTTGTCTTCATAACTAGCACTGTTCCTAACATTTCTTTACGTTATGATTATTGTAATGTATGTAATGTTCATACTCCTCTAATTCTTTGTTAATCTGTTTCATATGTATATTTAACAAGTATTTTATCATGAGTTTGAATGAATCTAAGTTATCTGTTATCTTAGTTTCAGGAAGCGACTTACCTTGGTGAGCTTCCTTCCTTTTGACTAGTGTTTGTTCTTCGTTGTTCATATTTTCAGGGCATTTTGGACAGCAATATTTGGTACGTTTTGCAAACGTCTTTGTTTTCCACGTGGTTTCTGAGATCAATAAGAACTGGTAGTGCAATCTTCTATCACAGCCAGCGCAATTTTCCCCATCCACTTCATCGCTTAACGGCTTGGTCCACTTGTTACATGAAATTATAAATAGTAACCTTCGATGTCTCGTGACTTTCTTCCCCTTATCAACTGTAGCGTGTGAGTTACAATGGCAACGTCATTTGCTCTTCCCTCATTTTTGATCACAGTCCCCTTTGTATAAGATTTCCTGCAAACAAAATTTGGAATTATTATTTTAAGCCCACTTCGATGATTTATATATCTCTGTTCTTCAGCGTGACACAACGTTTCCTTCCAACACTTAAACATTAAAATTCTAAATTAAAACCACTTTAAAACTATAAGTACGAGAGCAGCGATAACAGCGTGCATGCGTTCGTGTGTATGATACTGATAATAACGAATAACAAATGAATATAATACATTATTTTTTTATTAATAAAACGAACAATAATAATAATAATCACCCACAACAAACATTTTCGTTTCGTTGCCGTGGGGTTTGCAAGCTTCAATAATGCTGAGAGCTATTCTGGTGGTAGTATACCTGCAATTAGGGCCACCCTTTCAGAGAGGTCTCAATCAATGAGCCTGACTAACAGTGTTCCAACCCCATTTTAATGGTGAAAGCAAAAGAAATCCATTCCAGATCAGTGGGTGCTGCGTCATCACAGAGTGCCTCAGATGTTGGGGATCCTGGGCATTAAGTGACAAATGGGCTACAGGACCGAGCTCTCCTTACTGGGCAATCAGGGCAGAAAGCTGAAAAGCGACTGGAAGAAACCAAACTTAAAAATATACTATATAAGTAAACAGAGAAGTTATAAAATATTTTTACAGGTCAACAATTAATTTGGAAACAAAATCTCAGAATTGCAATAACAGAACAAATACTTATGTGCCAAAAGAATTTCATTTTCTTTAACAAAATATTTAATGAACTGGAGCTACAAGAGCTTTGTAATAAATCAACCCCTCCAGTAACAGCAAATCATCAGGAGGTAGCTACATCTATCTTTGGATAAATCTAAGATAGAACACGTCCCCTTAGATGCAAATCGTGTAATAAAACTTTCACAACCAACATCATAAAGGGAACAAATCATCTCCAATACAGCACAGCCTATATCATTAGAGTGAAGCTTGGTTGCAAACTGCAAGAGCAAAAGCCTAGGATGAAACAATCTGCACCATAGAAAATCTTGTTGAACGAAAAGTCAAAAAACTCTGTGCTGATGTGAAAAACTAAAGGGATTTTAACGAAACCTGTGGTGAGTTCATCATTACAATAAACACACCTGTTAACCACAGTGAAAATTATTTAATTGTAAATATTTCATCCCAAGTATCTTAGGACATCATCAGTACAGTAGTTTAAACAATAATAGGAATAACATACACTTAGGGCGCTTGATTATAATAGAATCTCAATTAGCGTGCGTAACGTGTTACAGAAGTAAAAAAAATAAAACTAAATTAAATTAATTACTTTACACAATTTTGTATGAAAATTTCCCATACTTTTGGAACAGTAAGAACGTCGTTGCGGTTTAAATTTAGCCTGTGTAGTAGGGCTTCAGCACTTTATATAAACGTTCATATTTATATAAAGATCTATGTAAAAGTTTAGACTTTTCCCAATGGATCCCATGGCTTGGATTTTCAATTCCATATCTGTTCAGAAACGCACATCGGAAAATCAGGACCACATTCGTCTTTTTAAACCGCAGAAATCTGGTCTCTCTCAACACCGAATTGAAAATCCAAGCTATAAGACCCATTGGGAGGGGTCTAATCTTTTACATAGATCTTTATATAAACATGAACGCTTATATAAAGAAAGTGCCGAAGCCCTACTACACAGGCCAAATTTAAACCGCAACGACGTTCTTACTGTTCCAAAAGTATGGGAAATTGTCATACAAAATTGTTAAAATAATTTTTTTTTTTACTTCTGTAACACGTTACGTACGCTTATTGAGATTCTGTTATAATCATTGGCCCTAACCGTATGTTATTCCTATTATTGTTTAAACTACTGTACTGATGATGTCCTAAGATATATGGGATGAAACATTTACAAGTAAATAATTTTCACTGTGGTTAACAGGTGTGTTTCTTGTAGTAAAGAGTTTTAAAGAAGGAAGGCTGAAAAATAATAATATCAAAAACAAGCTGATTAACACATGTAATTTGGCAAACAAACAATTGCTGAAGTTACGAAAGAGATAAAACAAGAATTATAGTAACTGCACAGAAAACTAAAAGATATGATTCAAGAAAACCAATATGTGCAAAGTATTTAGTTTCGACAGAACAATCGTGAATTAATTTAGTCTTTACAGAGAAATACAACTGCAAAGAGGAACTACATGAATTTTGGTTAAATCACAAAACTAGTCTACATCATCGAATGGCAGAAGAATCTAATTCTTTGTTGGAAGTAAAGGCTCAGTGGAAGACTGGATGATATCTGGGCGCAATTTTCTCTTCACGGAAGGTAAGGAAAGGATGCGGACATGTAACTATGTTTAATAACATGCCTAAGCTTCTCACTGCAATCACAGAAAATTCCACATAGCATCAATTATAAGCTAATCATATTTATCCGATTGAACAAAAAGGCAATTTTCAACTAGAGGAACAAAATACGAGACCCGTATTAATAAATTAGTTATCAGAAATTGAAAAAGACGAAAATGTAACTTAAAAATGGCATGGATAGACTATAAGAAAGCATTCCTGGATCCTAAAATCACCACAAATATTTGGAATTTGCAAGACCATGCGTTCTTTCCTAGCTGCTACAATGAAATCATGGAAAACAACTTTAGTAGTGAATAATGAACGATTAGGAGATACTATCATTAAACGTGGACTTTTCCAAGTTGATTCCTTGTCACTGTTGCTCTTCAAATTTTCTTTGATAACTTTGTTTATGATTTTCAAGAAAACAAAAGCTGGGTATGAAATTCCTAAGTACAATATTAAAATTTCCCATCGGTTGTATATGTGTGGCTTCATGTTATAAACTTTCACAACCAACATTATAAAGGAATCAAATCAGCTCCAATATAGCACAGTCTATATCATTACAGTGAAGCTTGGTTGCAAACCGCAAGAGCAGAGGATGAAACGATCTGCACCATGCAAAATCCGGTTGGAACGAAAAGTCAAACTTCGAGGTCATGTGAGCAATTTAAGAGTTTTAAAGAAGGCTGACTGAAAAATAATAACATCGAAAACAAGCTGATTAACACATAATTTGGAAAACAAACAATTGCTGAAGTTACGAAAAAGATAACAAACAAAGAATTGGCACAGCAAATAGACTGCTTACAGTTTTCGGATATCAGAATCGAATTTGGTTTAGATAAATAAGCAATTTTATCTATTAATCGAGGAAAGGTTAATGACAGTATTAATTTTAATTTTGATCAATACAAATATATAAATGCAATTAGAGTTAACGAACACTGTATTCACCTAGGAATATTACTAGCCAGTGATATTCTCCACCGGAAAGTTAAACAGAACTCTAAAATAGTTAGAAATATTTTGAAAACAAAAACCTAAATGGATTAAACACAATTAGAGCAAAGAATTATTGGTCTTTGCCCGTGAACCGATACACAGCTGGCATAATATTTTGGATAAAAGAAGACCTTGACGAACTAGGCCACTAAACTAGAACATTATTGACTATGTATCATGCCATCGAATTGATGTTGACTGGTTTTACCTGCCAAGGAGAATAGGTTGACGGGGTCTGCTCTAATCAGAGACTGCATGAAAATAACTCAAACTGATTATATATATACCGCCTTGGTCAAGTGGTCAAAATAGTTCTTTGGCATGTATGCAAACAGTAAAAGTTTCCCACTTCAGATAGCTAGTAGCATCATAGAACAGAGACAGTACTGAAAACGAAACAGCTAAAATTCTCTAGGAATTAGAATACAAACCGATCGGCATTTGGAACACAGTAGACCTGTAATCACCCTTATCGAACTCGACAAGTTTGGTTTATTGATATCGCAGTACCCAGTGATAACAATATTAACAACAAAGAACTGAAAAAAGTTACTAATTATCCAGATCTGATAATCGAAGTTGGCTGGCTGTAGTTCCAACGCACCAAAGTCATCACAAGAGTTATCGGTGCACTTGGTCCAATTTCAAAGAGCTATTCAAATATTTGCAGCAATTAACGATCAAGGATGTGTCCTCATATGCTCTACAAAAAACAGCATTGCTTGGAACAGTCCATATTTTACGACGTTACCTGACAGACTATTCTTAGATTCTTGGGTAGAATCTAAATTGCTATATATCAGTCAAATCGTTGTTTAAATGATATTTGTTTCGAAAATGTATCAGTTATGTGAATAAAGTAATGGTAATAATAATAATAGTTTTGGTTGTGAAATAATTTTATAGATATATATATATATACATTTTTCCACGTTAGATTTCTATAAAAAAATCAATAATTTTATTGATTAAACTCATGATCGCATGTTATGCATTTACAAATCGTTCTGTTTTTTATTTTTTATTTATTTTTTTTTTTGAGAATGAAATTCGTACAGATTTTCAGGTAGAATGTGATTATATTTTTTGCAGTATTTATACAATAACAATAAAAAAATTATATATATATTTACCAATTTTGATTTAACTTATTTAAGCGCTGTACCTACAGTACTTAAATGCCATAAATGGATTTTGTTTCTTTTGTATTCATCTCGGTTGAGATGTAATGTCTCAGCATGCATCCTCGAAGTCTTTTAGTAAGCTTAACCGAGGATGACGCCGGTTAGTTATTGTTTCTTAGTTTGATTGCTGTGATGGAAGTAGGCTGATGTGTGATAGGTCTGTTTTTCAATGCAACCGTAAGGGTAAGAAATTCATTCACACTCTGGGACGGACGCACGCATACATACGACATACGACACACACACACAGACACACACACATACGGGCGCGCGATAATTTGTTCAATTCAGTAACACATCAATGTCATGACCTGTTACTGTATTGAAAAGCCTGAACTACTATATTGTGTTTCATTAATTTTGTAAGGTGTGCAGGGTTCGCATTTCTCGTTCATGGTATGTCCATGGGTCATTTTCAGGCTGTTGTAGTTTGTAAGGTTCTTGTATTTAAAATGTTGTTTACTCAGCATACTTGGATTGTAGAAGCTTCGAGTGGCTTTTTCGTAGTAATTATTATATATATATATATACAGTATATATATATATGTAATATCATTATTTGTCTGAGGTCTTCTTATAATTTATATATTTCTCGTTATCCCGTAGTTGGCATCAATATAATATTTTATCATAGTGACATAAGTGTTTCGCTGTTAGCATTTTGTGTTCTGACATTGCATTGTATATGAAGTCGGTATTGTCTCTTTGTTTCCTAAAGATCAACTTCGCCATTTTGTACTGTAATGATATTAATCTGTTTAGTTTGTAAGGTGCACAGAAAGCATGTGTTGTTATAGCGTATCTTAGTATATTTTGGCATATTAGTACTTTGCATATTAGTGTTTTAGGTGTGTGAGAAATGTATTTTAACCTGTAGAGTTTGCAAATTGGTGTTGAAGTTTGTCTTGTAGATGATTTATGTGGCTATTCCAGTTCATATCTGCATCGACGTAAATTCCAAGGTATCGTATTGTTTCAACCTGAGTGATGGTGATGGTTTTATTGTTCTGTGTGTGCGCACTCGTGTGTGTTTTTTTATGTTGGACGTTGGATGCTTATATACATATTATCAACTGGTTGACGAAGTGCATTTCTGAATATAATTAATTTTGTCTTATCAGAGTTTAGATGTATGGAGGTTTTGGTGAACCATCTAATAATAATAAGCATAAGAATAATCGACGTTCGCTTAAGTATCAAACCCAAACAAATAACTGCGACATATTCACATCACCTTTAAGGAATACAGATTAATGACTGGGGCTTCTTTTCCTGTGTTCGATCCTCACTTTCACGTGTTGCGTCCCGTTATTAGGTAAACTTGGTGGTTAAACAAGGATGGGCTGGCATTTCGCGATTTAGCGAACTCAATTGTACTCTCTACTGGCTTAATCAAAAAATAATGTGATGACGCTATATAAGAGATTTCACCAGCTCGGAGATCTCCTAGTTGAACAAGGCTCTCTCGCTGTTTTAGTTAGAGACCAGGGCGAATAGCGAAAATTTCGCTAGAGAAAGCAGCTCCAATACAACATCCAGAGGAGCAATGTCAGAAGAACTGAAGATAAGTATCTTCAATGTAAGGTTAATCTAGCTTTCAAAAGAATAGGAAAACCTCCAATAGATATAAACTTATTTGAGCCTATATGTGCCACAGACATTTCGCTTAAGGAAGAAGTAGAGGAATGTTCGAGTTACTAGAGCACGAATCTGACAAAGAAAATGAAAATTTGGTATTGTTGAAAATGAAAACAGCAGAGAAGGAATTGAATAGGCATATAGAAATGTTCTGGGAAAATTGGGGGAAAAGAACAAGTTAATAATAATGATATTAACTATCGGTTGAATTTCTGCTCGGCATATGAACTAGTAATTACCAACACCACGTTCCACGATAAGGATCTGTGCAAATTCGCATGAAGAGAAGACACAAAAATTAAGAAAAACTTCATTAGCCATGTTATTCTTGATAGTGTTCTTCATGCTTATTCAGGAGAAATACAGAGGATTTGAAATTGGAAGTGACTTTACTCCTCAGCTTTAAGTCCACTCATTAGCTGAACTATAATGATAGTTCAGCTAATGAGTAGACATTTTACGACAAGCTGTCAACCTTGTCAATGCATCATTGAGCTGATCGCTACCTCATCAATGCATGAATAAATTTATGTGCATGAAGAGGAACTACTATAGTTGTTGCAAAATAGATTACGAATGCTGCTGTAGGAACTCATGGAATATCAGCACGATGATAAAAGAGTGTGCTGGTGAAGCGGCTACTCCTTTGACCAGACTGTATAATTTGGGTCTCAGAATAAGGAAGATTCCACAGGAGAGGAAAGAATGTATGGTAATCACATTGCACAAGGGTTGTGCAAAGACCGATGTATCCAACTGTCGACCAATTAGTATATCAGGAGTGATGTTGGTGAAAAGTTTGGAAACGTTCGTTAGGGCTCACATTCAGAAAAGGATGGACAGATAATCTCTACTTTGCAATGAATAGCAGGGGTTTACTAAGGGAAGGTCATGTTTTAGCAACAGTATCACATTCTATAATTATGATACTGGTGAGCTAGACAAGGGGGGGGAATTAGATACACTGCGAAAAATCTGGATTTTGTTAAGGTTTTTGACAGAATACAGCATGGAAAACGATTGCATAAATTGGTGAATATTGGTTTGGATTATACAATATTACTACCGATAAGAGGATGTCTGGCTAAGAGGATTAGAATGAATAAAAAATGGGTGGGGGCAGACTCGGCTGTATGCAAGGTAACCTGTGCTGTGCCTCAATGAACAGTTCTTGGTCCATTGTTAAATAACGCTGTACATTAATGATATTTGGAAAGGATTTCACATGCCACATGCAGCTCTTTGCCCATGATGCAAAGATGGGTAGAGAGAGAGATAGGTAGAGGTAGATGAGCAGTGCTTCTGATATACATAGTGGCAGAATGATTTTAATAGGCTAGAATTGTGAGCATGTGAAAATGGCTGTCATTTCAATTTAATAAATGTAACAAGCCCATGCACTTGAATGTGGTAATATATTGCTAGGATTATTCCAGAAAAAATTGATGAGGCTATGGATCATGGAGTTTTAGTAAGAAGAGAGGAAGGTAATATTCAAGGCACATATAGCAATAGTTGTAAATAAAACTATGAGAATTATTTCAATGCTGAAATGAACCATAACATGTAAACGTAAGGATGCCGTTTTGCCTCTTTACGATATACCTCACTTGGATTACTGCGTGTAGTTCTGATCTCCCGGTTAAAGTGAAGCTTCTGATACAGTGGTGGGAATGCAAAGGAAAGTATAAAACAATATATATGGATTGTGGAATACTGATTAGAATGAGAATTTGTAGGCTTCAGACACTAGCAAACAGAATAAAGTCGATAAATATCATTTAAGTTCCTGGATTAAACTTCAATGTGACAAATTTGACTACGCTTTCTATTTCTCGCAGGTAAACACAAGAAAATGTAGGTTCAGTACTTTGGGTACGGCATGCAATTGCATCCTATATTGGCTCTGAATGAGTTCAGATACCTTGGTCTTTTCTTCTCTCCGAAAGCCCATTGCTCTCTCTCCCATCCAATCTAGGATCTTTCTCTGTTCTTTCCGTAAAGCTCCACTTAAACATCAAGAGGGGCTGTTCATTCTGAATTATTTTCTTTTTCTACTCTACTATAGGTTACTCCTAGATAAAATCTCTCTCTAAATACTAAACCGTAATTGTCAACTCGGCAGACGGTTCTCTGTTGTCATACTCACGATGTGCTACTAGCCTCTTTCCATTCCACTGTACACCATGCAAGTCATGAGGCTTCCATGTCGCGATCGTTTGTGCCTAGATTATGACTAAACAGATTTCAAATTATTTCTCTCTCCGCTTCACAAGTCTGTCCCGCTGCCTCTAGGACTTTGTAGATTAAGGAAAAATGGGCGTAACACTGAAACGATGCCTGAGGAAGAATGAGGTCTAATGAAACATGAGGTCTAATGATGCAGCATTCAGTCGATAAAGCTGCAAAGATTCGAAATACGTTTCATCACAGCAACAATGAAACAAGGAGAAGATTACGTTCTAGCTGGTTCTGAATATATAGATTTATTTAGAAGAGAATCAATGCTCTTCTGACTTATGCTCGTAAAACTGGGGGAGGAACTGATAAAAAGAGCATCCTTTTGAAGTAAAGAAACTTCGTCTTATGATGCTCAGTGTTGTATCGCACACATAGAAGATGTGTTCAAAAGATATCAATCAACAGTGAGGGTTATAGAGAATAAGTTGAAGAACAAATGTTGGATAACCGCAGTAGAACATCGCTATAAGGCTAGCGTTGATTTGAGGAAACCTGACATTGTATTAGAGAGAAATGTGTCATTCGTTATTAAATGCAAGTTGTTGGTGCTTGGTGACCACTCACTACCCTTCATAATAATAAAGTTGACTATTATGCTAAAAAACAAGACTTGGTACGGCTACTTCAGAGAGAACATCACATCGTACCCAGGGGCGCGCCGTCACAGTGTGCAATGTATGCGACGCACACAGGCGCCAAAGATTTCAGGCGAGGAGGAAATACTTAAAAAAATATTATTCATTAATCATATCAAAATAAATTACATTTTTGTTTGCATTTTAATTATATTTTGAAGATTTGTCTTAAACAAATTATTTATTTTTGTATATTGTTACTAAGGAATAAATCTTAAGGAATAATTATTGTAATTATTCCTTAAGATTTATTCTATTCTGATCCTAGTTCTAACAAGTAGTTTCGCGTAAACAAGTAAAAACTTGAACTTGCGTGAGATTACTGTTTACAGGATGACGCGCGTTTGAATTTCTTTAATTATTTTTCTTGCTCAAATTCGCATTTGCTCTAAACATATATAAGAAAATGTGCTGCAGTTTTTAACTTTATTCTATATACTGCCATTATAAAGCCATTATCTGAAACACGGTGGTTGAGCAGAATTGATGCCATAAAACCTTTTTATAAATATTTACCTGAAGTGTATGATGCGCTATTTGATATTTGTAATGACTCTTCAAGACTGGACGAACAATCCAAAGACCAAACATTGCACACTGTGACGGCGCGCCTCTGGGTACGATGTGATGTTCTCTCTGAAGTAGCCGTACCAAGTCTTGTTTTTTAGCATAATAGTCAACTTTATTATTATGAAGGGTAGTGAGTGGTCACCAAAGAAATTGTAGAAAGCTCAAATTTAATTGCAGCAGAATTTGACGCAGAACCTGTATTTTGTAGTAGTAGACCACTAAGGCGACGTAAAAAGACAGCACAATTTGATTACGAACATGAAAGTGAAAATATAGTAGATCCTGAAATTTCATTTAAAGTAAATTTTTTTCTCTGCATAATAGATCAAACATTGGAATCTTTGCAGGAAAGATTTACTTTATTAAAACAACATATGAATTCATTTGAATTTTTTATCAGTTAAGAATATTTACAAAATAAAGAATATTTACTATATTCTTGAAAAACGTTACGACAAAAATTAACACATGAGAATTAATCAAATGATTTATGCGAAGAAATTTTACACTGTGAACTATTTATTTCTAATTTTTAAAACGATATGTATGAGATAATTCAGAATATTTATTGAAACGACTTAATCACAGTTTATGCCAACTTTACAATTGCTCTTCGGATTCTTTTGTCATTACCGGTATCTGTAGCATCTGCGGAACGGTCCTTTTCTAAACTTAAAGTTATTAAAAACTACTTGCCCTCCACAATGGTACGAAACAGACTTTCAAATCTTGCCATTATATCGACAGAGTCAGATATTTTGGATCAACTTGATATTATTCGAGAATTTTCTTTATCGAAAACTAGAAAAGTTCAATTCAGTAAGGGATTTTTCTTCCTATTAAATATTTATTTATCTATTTCTTTACCCAATAATGTTTAATATGTTCCTATTTTTTATACTTGTAAGTTTATCTGTTTCTTGTTTATATACAGTTGTATCTCGCTAATCCGAACCTCTTTAGTCCGAACTCTCCAGTAATCCAAACTGCTTTTAAATGTAATTTCCCAAAATTATGACTTTATCACATCAATAAAAAATATAAATTTGAAGGATGTAGCATTCTCAGTTTCTGCTGCTTGGGACGCCATCGAACCAGAAGCAATTCGAGGGTTATGGAAAAAACTGTAGCCTTCTAGAATTTACCAAGATAACTACGGTGATACATAAAAAGAGGAAATTCAAAACTTGCATAATTTGATTAAAAATATAAATCCAGATGTTGAAATTTCACAAACAGATGTTACGGAATGGATTACAGGTCGAACCGAAAGTGAATTCGAAATCAAATCAGATGCTGAAATTATAAATAAGACGCTACAGAATGAATTAGAAGACGATAAAGAACGCGAAGAAAAAAAAGTAAAACATGAAGAGGCAGTTGACAGTTTTAATATGCGCATTGAATGTGCTAAGCAGAATGATGCGCCATTCCACAAAATTTTATTGCAAATGCTGCTCTGTGAAGAAGCATTCGAAAAAAGTTTAGTTTTCAAGAAGCAAAAGAAAATCAGTGACTTTTTTACAAAGAAATAAAAAAAACTTTTTTGTATTATTTTTTTGTATGTGTTGTGAACAGGAAAGTGATATTTTTTACGCAAATGAAGTTATGTACTGAACTATGCAATTTTATTAAATCAGAATCCTCAACAATAAGGTACATATAAACTAAATTTTTTACTAAAATAAACTTGAGTATTGTATTATTTTTTATGTTTTACATTCCCATGCAGTAGTTTTTTTTTCTATCAGTTACTTCGTTAATTTACAGAATTAAATTGATGTACCATTAGAATCTGATTATTTTCGTCTTAAAAACTAGTTATTGTTGTCTCTTGGGCAAAAATTCGCTAATCCAAACGAGCACGGTTTTTATTAGTTTGGATTAGCGAGATACCACTGTATATATATATGCAAAGTAAAAATGACAAAGTGATTTTCTTGGCAAATAAAATATAGTTAGTTTCATTTTGTACTGAAAATATTTAATATTTTAGTTTTTATAAAACTACGTTTATCTGTTAATTCACGTAAAACTCTATAAGGTGCAATTCGCAAATGATTTCCTTGCCAAATAACACAAATTATTTTTTTTTTCAAATTATGTTTGTTGTTTTTGTACCCTTCTTTTATGTTTATTGTTTTTTATACATTTATTTGGTAAAATGTGCTTTTTTTTCAAGAAATTTATAATTAATATATTTCGAATTTCATTTTTACTGACCGATATGTTTTTATAAAGTGATTTTGTATTGGGAGGAGGGGTATAGGGGCACCAACTAAAGTTTTGCACACAGCCTCCTGACACTACTGGCGCACCCCTGATCATACCAAAATTTAACTCTGCAACTGTATCATCTAAAGATGTATGACGTGAGCAGAATTATATGGACTGACTAATCTTTGTAGTGTCTCGGGTTGAGTTCACGATTCTCTGCGTGCCAGGGCACACTGGCTGCATTAAGGACTTCTGAGAATGGTATCTCGAATCCCAACGATTGCAGATGGAGAGCAGAGGATATATGGTTGGATCTAGGCTTCATCTGGTCTTACATGTAGAATAATATTGCGTAGCACTGTTTACCGTGGGAAGTTATAATAATAAAAATAAAATAGAACATGCGCGTTTGAGATTGCCTTTCGATATGAGAAAAATATAAAAACAATTCAGAAATGTTTCTGAAATGTTTCTAGTTTATAACTATTTATGAAATACATTTCATCCGTTGGAGAATCTGATGATCAAAAATCAGGTTATGTTGTTTCTTCAGAGAATAAAATGCTTTCTTGTTCCCTTTAGAAAGTATTGCATGAGGTAATTGATTTAGCCTGTTCACCCTGATTTTTGATCTGCTATACTTGAGTTTCCGATATTTTGAAGATTTAGTTCAATTTGAATAGACTCTATAAACAGCAATGTTTAACCTTCTCAAGGATAATTTTTATGGACTCCTTCTTTTTCTTTTCGCCATTTTAGTTCCAGACAGTACTAGAGAGTGTTGTTCGGACAATTATTACTTATTTCTATCTCGGTGATCCCTACTTTTCATTCCAACTTCTTCCATATCACTTTTCATGTTTTCCCACCATCTTTTCCTTACTTTTCCTTTTCTTCTCTTGCCCTTCATTTCCATTGTTGTGATTCTCTGAATTGGGTGGTCTACAGGTCTTCTCCATATATGTCCAACCCGCCTCAGTCTACTTTGTCTCACTATGTCGCCAATTTTTCTTACCTTCCACTCCATCCTTATATCTTCTTGCTTCCCATACTCTTTGCTTGGTGGCCCATTTATTCTTCTTAGCATCCTCGACTCTGTTCCTTGTTCTTGTTCCTCCTGATTTCGCTTTTTTCCTACAAACAACAAAACCTGTCTGACAGCTTATTTATATATAAGTACTTGTTTTTAATTTTCGCTGCATTTTGTCTCATATCGCACGTGACGTCTCCTTCCATTTCTCTAACTGCAGAGTTACGTGTGCATTATCTTTTTATATGATTGATCTCCGGTACCAAAATGGTCATCTCTCAACTTCTTTCAAGATATACCACCTTCCCTATTATTTATACTAGTTTCTTCATTTCCTTCTCTCTCATTAACAATTACTTCACTTTTCTTATCATTTATCTTTAGACCTTCGTTGTTACGAAATTATTTTTATGGACTATCATGCAATTAAATTTCTGTGTATTCTGAAATAAAACTACGATAGATGAGTGATAATATTTAAAAAAAACTGTTTTTATATTTCTCTCTTTTCAGAAGTAGAACTCACCTTGCTTATTGATGTGTGGGATTACCTACCTTTGTATCTAGAACCAGAACTCTTCGTTTCCATCCATTCTCAAAGGGAGATTTTGAATCCTCTGTATGATGGAGAGTCACTCGAACCTGGAAACACCTACAAGATAAATCTTAAAATGGTAAATTATCATTAATACATGTACCGATTTTAAACAAATTCTATCGGCCGTGGCCTTCTATTTTGCCCATCCCGAATGATATCTGTTTGAGGGAATAAGGGAAAAAATGAAAGTATAGTAAGAATCAAATTCAATAACAAATAATGCCTTTTAATGAAATAAAAGCAAGTAACCAATCCCGCATTCAATTTATACTATGAATTATAAAGGAATAACAAATGAATAGTAATTTTTGATTTGATTGAGGCTATTCGTTCTTAGAACCAGCTGAAGGCTATGAGAAGATAGCCTTCAGCATCGGAGTTGTTCGGCTTTTTAATAAAAAAAAAGATGCTAAACTATGGTTTTAGTTCTCGCTGGCCGTTCGAAATGTCGGTTCTTATCAGACATCAGGAAAAAATTAGTTTCTTCAAAACGTCTGATGTTTCAAATGAGTGAATTAAATATATTGCTCTCTCATGGAAGAAAGCTGTTTCACTTGATTATAAATTACATTACCAACTCCCAAAAATATATTCTTGCTTAATCCTTTATCGGAGTAAAAACAAACTTTGCACGTGAAATATATTCACAACTAGGATACATTTTTTTTGTGGTTCCCATCCATGAAATGTTTACGTAAACTCCTTTAAAGACCAAACATGAATTTTTTCAAGCCTATTTAGGTCTCCGAATAGATAGAAATGTGGTGTCACATCGGATGGTGAAATTAACCTTGAACATAAAAACAATCAGAAACATCCATGACCAAGGAGGATTCGGAGGATTTATTGGTTGGAGAGAGGACACGCTAACGACTCGGTGCACCAGGCCAGCAAATTGAATACAGTGAATAATAACTTACCTTTAATTGAGTTAATTTCCCAATATCGAAAGCGGACATCCTTTCAAAACTAAGCATCTATATAAAAGTAACAGAGGTGTTAAGATACTTCATGTGCAAACTTTATTTGCTTACAGTTGGATGAAGGATTATTGAAGAATATAATTTCTTGTCAAATTTAATTTAAATAATAATCAAGTGAAAATAACTTTCAACCGCTATTTGTGAAACAGAATATTTTTCTAACAAAGTGATACACATTTTCACAACTTGTGTATGTTAGAAATATGAATCCTGCATTATTTCAACCTGCCATACCGCTTCAAACACAAAAGACCGAAAACCTTCATCACAAAAGAAAGCTGAAAGAACATGAAACGCCCACAAATAGAGAGTAAAACACCTGCACTAAACCGCCACCCACAAACAAGAACTCTGATAAAGGGATAAAGGGTCTAGGACTCAGTCCTAGATGCCTCTATGGTGTTAACCTAGTCCTAGATGTTAACCAAGGTGTTTCTATTGGTTTGGCATCGAATAACGAGATTTTAATCTTTTTCCCACTGCAGGAAAATAAAATATCATCTTATGCCGATGATGTAGGCACTTTGAGGAATAAATATTCCATATACATGTTTTTTGGTGTTTTGAAAAATTTCAGCAAGATCAGTGCATAAACTGCTAATTCAGGCAAGACAAAAAATTAAAAGTTCTTGGAAAGTGGGAATCTTGAAAGCATTTTTTGGACTACTTCCAACGAGAGAATCCCTCACTATACTTGAAATTCCCATCTCCAATTACCCAAAATTACTAATTGTAGAAATATACAAAAGTGAAGAAAAGAAAAATAAAAGAAACCTTAGAAGAATGGAAAATTGTACCATTTTTTTTTCTTCTTAACCCATAGTATTTAAAACAATAATATCTCCTGCTCAGTTTTACATAATAAATATTACAGATGTAACAGAAGCCGAAGAAAAATAATATAATAAGTAAAAATTTTTTGGTACAGCTAATAACAGAAAGTTAAAAAAGAATGTCTTCAACTAGCAAAGAAACATGGAGGCTTTGTGCTTGCAGTCTTAAAATTCTGCTGTTTAAGCAAATAGAGCTTCAAAAATATATAAAATGTTGCAGACCAACACAAATGTGCAGAACTTCCCCGGTACTACTTGGGTTTTCTTCTTCCCCGTTATGAGTAAATGATTATAAATGTACAAAGTACAGACTGTTCCTGAATACTGCAACACACACTCTGTGCTCAACTCTAGGCTGCTACAACACTCTGGCATTGGCATTCTTCCCATTAATAAAAGTACAATTTGGTATAAAGAACTCTTTAACCTCTTTTGCCACGAACGTCGACAGTTCGGCACTCACAAGAACATGTTTTTTCATAAATAATTCAAGTTCCAAGAATACCGTAACAGGAGGGAGTGGAAAATTACAAATGATCGCCTATCCTGTCAATACCATCAAATGGAGCTATTTTAACATGAGATATCCAATGTGACATTAGGTACAGTTTGAAAACAGTAGAACATGCATTTTACAGCTACCCTCTTGCCCTGCGTGTTTGGAACAGATTATGTAATGTGATGGGCATTCCAGTAGTACAACAAAAGAACATTACAGGTTCTTTTTTTTTTTGTATCCACCACGCGTCAGAAAAGGGAAGAAAATTTTGATATTTATAATTAATGAATTAAAATCTCATTTATCGAAGATTAGGAAGACACATGGATTTCAAAAATCATAAATAGTACATACAATTGCTTTATAATATTGTATTGTGGGAATTTTATTGTTCAGTGAGACGTTTTTGTAAAGAAGCATTCTGAAAGATACCAAAATTTTGGCAAGGTTTTGTAGACCACCCACACTATGCAATATTCACCATAACACGTAGATAAATTTTGTCTATTTTTACTATGAGAGGATTTTTAACGGTTCCATCCTCTTAGTTCAGTGTGTTCTTATGGTCAGGGATGAATGGAGAGTAATCCCAGGCAGAAATTCTCCTACTCAAGGCGGTTAACTAAGATAAAGTTAACAACCAGCGTATCAGTCATCTTTTCATTTTAGTTTCAATTAGATTTTTGGTTGTTCATCTGCATGAGAAGACTGGTGAGAAAAATTGATAGCCTTTGGCTATATGATGATATAAGAGAATACTGAATCTATCGGTGTTCCCCGATATCGGTTGTGCCCCCCTGTACTAAGTACTCTAGGCATATCATGAACATCCCTTTACTTTTGTGTTCAATCTGTTTCCAACTAATCTTGTAAAGTAGAGCTACTTTATGGCACTTTACGCCTGTCACTGGGTGGAACCTCCGCGGACTTTTTGTCCCGTTTTGATTAAGGCCAGGCTATATTTTCATTTTAATGAATTAAAATAATGAGTAATGAGTAATGAGTTTATTCGTGACCCTTTAGGATTACTCTATGATATTGTTTCTCAAAGTGTGGTACGCGTACCCCCGGGGGTACGTGAAAGGTCTTCAGGGGGTATGTGGTAATTTTCAGCTATGCATCATTAACGCATGGAATCATTATTAAGAAAAAAAGAATTATTTTAAACGTATATATTTCTCAATAAATTATAAATTATGTATGAATTCTCCTACTCAAATTGTGATATCTGATTCATTTGGGTAGATTAAAAATTCGCGTGTGATCAGTCGTGAATATTCGTTCAGCTTCGTATATGAACGTACTTTGCGAGCCTGCAACAACGCGAAGAACGTACGATAGCGAAAGATAAAAAAGTAATTATATGAATCGTTAGTAGATGTAATTAAGTTAAACAGATATTAATCAAAGTGTTTAATTATTTGATCATATTACAAATTTGTTTTCAGTTAAAATAAGGATTAATAGGTTTGTACTACTTTTACAGTGATATAATTGCATTAATAATGTACGGAAGTTATAGCACCTATTATAATTATTTTAGCTTTCAAATTTTTATTTGAAATTCTTTCTTGTTACTTACAAGTAGCTGTAATCAACAAGAAAATGGTATTGTATCTGTATCAAATGAAATTGATCCAGATACAATACCATTGGCTTGTAGCTTTTTCATCTCCTTCCTAGTTGGTTCTTTAAAAATGCCAGTCGACACACCCTTAAAGAGCCAACTAGGAAGAAGATGAAAAAGCTACACAAGTACTATACGAGTTACTTGAAATGTGGATTTTCATGCAGAAGAAATGAAGAGGAAACCTATTCCATTATGTCATTTGTGGTGAAACTTAAAAAAATGAAAGCATGAAACTATGTAATTTAAATTTCCATTTTGAATCGAAACATAATGAATGCAAGGATAAACGTGTAGAATTTTTTCAAAATAAATTTAGAACAATTTTGAACTAGCTTCTGATGGTTTGATTAAAACTAAATACAAGGAGAATACGTTATCATCATTTTGGCTACAAATACAGAATGAAATTCCAGAATTCACATATAAAGCTCTAAGGTGCATTTTTCCATTTCCAAGTTCATATCTGTGCGAAGATGGATTTTCGTCTCTCGTAGATATCAAGACGAAGTAGAGGAACCGCATTATGGTTGTCGAAATGCATCCGGGATTGAAATTAACAACTATAGAGCCAAATTGTGCTGAAATTTTATCCCACCATAAGCAACTTCGATCCTCTCCTTGATGATAAATTATTACCATTAAATAAAAATTTATAGTATCTTTATAAATTTTGTTGTTCTATTAAAAAGAAATCATACTTTTTGTTTACATGCACATCTAAATTTAAATAAAATAGTTATTTACAATGAAATATGCTTTTTATTTATTTGTTATTCTTATTTTTTACTATTATTCTGATCAGGGGATACTTGGTAATAATGAAAAGTTAAGAATGGTACACCGATATCTGAAGTTTGAGAAACACTGCCGTCTCTGAGATTCTGTTGGTATTGGAGATCACTGAGAGTGTTTGGAGAGAAGTACTCGTCAAACCGTAACAATAACTCTCGAATTATGGTATCTAGTCTATGAAGAATTATGGTATATAGTCTTCATAGTTGGATTTCCCATAATCCAATTCAGTATTCATGTCCGAACGGGTGTGTATTTTGCATTAGAAGATAAGAAGACAATTAGTGTGAAATCATTAGCATTTATATGCGAATATAGTCGCTAATGAATTCTATTCATGAAGATACTTCACGGGATAACTTTGTTTGCTTATACCTGCTAAACAATTAATTAGGAGTATAATTTCTTGGCATCTTTAATTCAATTACTCTCCCGTTGTTTCCGACTGGGCTTCATAAGAATCTGTTGGTTCTACGATGGAGTAATTTGTCGAAGTCAAGACCCTAGGGAGTAACAGAAAAAAAATCGGCCAAGCGCCCATTAGTATTCTCTCGAAGGGTGCAAAGTGTGCCACCAAGCATCGCCATCAGAGAGAGAGAGAGAGAGAGAGAGAGAGAGAGAGAGTAGGAAAAATATAACTTTTGGAAGGTTTTGTTACACAACCTTAAGGTTTCTGGTGTGTCCCTGATGAGAAACAAGAATTCGACACATGTGTCGGTCCCATTAGAATCTTAATGAAATTCATTATTAAAAAGCGAATATTAATCTCCTTGGTGCAGTTTAGGCCTTACAATTAGCGCAATGCAAACAAACTCCCATATCTTGGTTTGCGATATATATGAGACCTCAACTTAATCTTTATGCTAATTGCGATTGTGTTCTCATAAGCCTTCCGGCAAATTTTGAAACGTGATTAAGATTCGGTTCTGTCTGGCTCTAGTCATGATGGATAAATAATATTCTCTGAAGGATTAATAACTTAATTTGGCTGGCGGAAGTCTTTCGGCTATATCCTAATATAAATGATGATGTTTTTTAGGAAAGTAAGAGCGGAAACCAAAACTCAAAACGAATAGAGCATTTCGCTCCTTTGGCTTGGCATTGTTGTTTTCTTTCTTTCTTTTTTTTTTGGTTAGCTTTCTAATTCTCATTGAATTGAGCGGTGAAATCGAAGTACAATAAGTGGGTGCGCTCTTCTTTTCTTTTCTAATTAAACCTTGTAACACAAAAAAGTATCCACAACATATTTAATAATAATAAATAAATAGTTAATGACTTTTCTTGCTTGGTAAGTAGTATCCATCCCTTGAACTTGCTTATGTCGCATCGTGCTTTCTCTCCAGACTTTCTGCGAAGACACACACACACACACACACACACACACACACACACACACACACACACACACACACACACACACACACACATACACACACCGAGAGAGAGAGAGAGAGCACGGATAGGCACCTTCTACCATGTCCAGGCCCTGAACACGAATATTTTCACCGTTGTCTGTGTTTTCTGTAATTGCTTTTGTCCTATTGTCGACATTTTGAGACTAACGTGTGGTTATAATACCATTTCAGGGATTAAAACATACTTCCCTTCCCTTTATCGGTTAACTCACGATCTTGTTCAATTAATCAGAATTAAATAGACTACAAAACACTGAATGTTTATCCCTAAATTCAAAGTTGGAAATTTACAAATTAAATGAAAGATGTTATGATCAGTAGATGCGAAAGCACTAGTAAACATTGCAATTCATTCAGAATATGATACAATGTGAAAAGGGAAAAGAGTTATATTAAAAATTAAATATTGCAAATTATGGTCTTCCAAGTCTCTCTATCTTGAGCGAACTGCTAGATGTCAGATGCAGTTTTCTGTTCAGCCTACTGATGGTTTCACATATGTATTTCCAAAAGTGTTTGCATCGTCGTCCTCTACAGTGTTTGCCTTCTTCTGGTTTGTACAGGATGAGGGATTCCAAAAAGGGCGAGACTTCAGGATGTGTGAGTTGATGCCCAAGCCATCTGAGTTGTAGTTTTTTGACTATACTGACAAGTGGTTCTTGCTTAGTCAGATTTAACACATCAGAGTTAGTGAAGCAGTCCATCCAGGTGTATCCAAGGTTCAGTCTGAGACATGTAGTTCCAAAGGAGTTAATTAGATCTCTAGTTTTTTGGGTGCTTATTGTCAAGGTTTGAGAACAACACAAGAAGATGCATCTACTGGTTGCATGGTATAGTCGAAATTTTGTCTTTAATGATACTAATGATTACGTTTTCATTATGTTTACGTTTACGTTAACGTAAAAGTGTAAGGTTGATATAATTTTCTGTATTGCTGATGCACGATCATGTTGAAAGTCCTTTACTCTTTCTAAGGGTTTATTGCATGAATATGTATGAGTATACGTCTATGAGTTTTGAGGGATGACCATAGAAGCTTAGTATTTTAAACATTGCTTCTCAATTAACGGATTCAAAGGCTGTTTTGAATCTATAAAGGTTAAAATGAGTGTTAAGCTTTAATCACGTGAACGTTCTACGATTTTTATGATGCAATGTATCTGTTCTATTGTACATCGTTTTTTCAGAAATCCAGCTTGGTTTTTTCCTTAAAAGTGGTGTTAAATAAGGTTCTATTCTATTGAGTATCATCTTTGGAACAAAATATTGCAATAAAAGCCACAAAATCAATTTCTGGAGGAAATAAGAAATGTAATTCGATGTTGATTGTGAAACGTCTGACCAGAAATGGATCTCACTGAGTCCAATTAATAAAAAAACATTTTTTTGATAACATAAACCAAATATTTGAAATATATTGAAACATTTGATAGTACAACGTATGGAATCCTACAATCTGCTGACTGACGAGAAATACAACTGTTTTTACCAATTACGAATCGAAAAGCAATCTAATCAGAGCATTCAAAATCCAGAAGGATATCTGTAGTTATATTTTTTCCAAATAGAAACAGTCCCCTACGGTTGTTGTTTTCATCTCTTTTATTTGACACTCATTGCACCTCAAGAAATCAGAAAGCGATTCCCCTATAAACCCAGCATAACGTAAAGAATCAAAATAGTACCACTCGATACGAAAGTTTCAAAATCAGTAGTTTTAAATACAGACAAATGTGTATATCAACTGTAGTGGTGAAGGCCTTAGAAATTAACCGCATTCAAGTGTGGTGGTGAAGCCTTAGTGGATTAATGAAAACTGCACACTTTCGAGAGCTCAGCTTACATTTGTTAGGGACGGAGGTCAGGTTCTATTAACTTGTTTACATTTGAAATAGGCCGACGTTTTAATATGACACTTTAACTAATACGTCACCTTGTTAATAAGATAATTTTAATAAGTAGAGTATTGTTATTTCTGTGGCACAGTCTTATTGCATTTTTAGACAGAGAAGATTCTTCTACCAGCTCCTTATCAAACCAACTGCAGAGATTACTTGACGGAGTGGAAATTTCGAGGTGGTTACGGTCCTTTAACGCAAGAGGTGAGAAGAATTTTTTTGCCTAAGAGAAATAATTAAAGTACCTTCTAGTAGAGTGAATGTTACGATAAAGAATATTCAATGAATTAACGACGCTTGATCGACGTAATTTCATTTAGTGTTTTATAATATTTTTTAAATGTCAATTAATACTTTATTATATGTCTAATAAATTACATACATATACATACAAATTAATTATACATACAGTTTACGTAATTCGTTTAGTGAAATTTTTAAATGACAAAAATATAGAAATTGCAGTTCTTACAGAAACAAAAAAGAAACTTAAAGGAACAAAAGAAACAGCTAACTACAATATCACTATAGTGGAGTGGACAAATACATACAAAAGCTTCTGTAGTGATTTGGATCCATAAATCAATTTGGGCAAAAATAACTCATTATACATACTGGAATGAAAGAATATTAGAAGTGCGATTAAAATTAAATAAAGAAAATTTAACAGTTGTTGGAGTGTATGCCCCTGAAGAAGGAAAAGAGAAGAAAATGATTACTCATACAAAGAGTTACAAGGAATATATGAAAAATTAAATAAAGCAGACCATATAATTATAGCCGGAGATCGTAATGCCAGAATAGAAATGAAAAAAATTAACAATATACAAAAATTTCGAGAACCAACAGTAAACAAAAATGGAAAGCGACTCATTGATTATATAAATACATAATAATCTAAAAATAATGAATACATTTACAAACAAAAAATATACTTTAATATACAGGGTGCGTAAGAGGACAAAAATCAATAATAGACTACTTTATAGCAAATGAAAAAAGCAGCAAACATCTTCCTAGATGTTACAGTTAGAAGAGCGCTAGAAATTGACACCGATCACTATTAATACAGGCAAAACTAAGACTTCCACCAAACTGACTACAAAAAATACAAAAGAATAAACAAACTAGAGAAATAAAATTTAATTATAAAGTAAGACAACTAAATGATTCAAGTATGAGAAATTTATACCGACAACAGAGGATTAATAACTACTTGGAAAAAATACAAGAAAATGAAAGCATTGAGAAAGAATGGAATAATATAAAAGAAATTATCACATCAGCATCATATGAAAGTCTGCGAACACACAAAAAATATCATAAAAATTAAAAATTACATATATGGGACAATGAAGTAAAAACAAAAATGGAAAATAAAAAGCTGGCTTTCAAACGATGGTTAAGTAGCAAAAAACAAGAAGATGAAATTGAATATAAAAAAGACGAGAAATAGCAAAAAGAGAAACCAGAAAGAGACACAGAGAAAGCTGGGAAAAATTTGCATCTTATCTAGAAAATGACATATACAAAATAAGACCCAGTGCGTACAAAATACTAAAACACATGAATGCAGATATAAACGAAACTGCAAATATAATTTGTGAAATCGATGTAAAAGAATTCTTGGATTACTTTACAGATCTTTGGACGGATAACACTGGCATCAAGAATAATTACACCAGAAATTTACAAAATACCTTAAATGATATGATAACAATGAAAGAATTGAAGTACAGTCTAAATAAAATAAAAAATGGCAAGCAAATCAGCATGAGAAGATGGGATAAACTCCGAACTGTATTGATTTGTAGGAAAACATTTTATCAAAGATTACTAAAATTTTTAAAAAAATATATGCAAATGGACAAATACCAATAGAATGGAATACAAGCATAGCAATATTAAGAAAGGGGATAAAACAAAACCTGCTAACTACAGAGGTATTTGTTTATTAAATACATGCTACAAAATATATAGCAGAATGAAAAACTAAAAATATACAGTGAAAAATATTATTAGAATGTCAAAATGGATTTAGAAAAGGACGCTGGATTCAGGTTTTTGTTTAAAACTACTTATAGAAATAAGAAGAGAATTAATTTGGAAACTCATCTTTTGTTTATAGATTATGAAAAAGCATTTTACAAAGTAAAAAGATATATACCGTTTGATATATTACAAAGAATAAATATACTTAATATTTTACTACAATCAATATTGAATATATGTAAAGATAATGAAATAAAAATAAAAATAAATGAAATGTTGTCTGAAAAACAATCTATAAACCAAGGAGTAAGACATGGATTCCCTCTGCCTCCAACACTTTCCAATATTTACATTAATGAAATATTAATACAGTGGAACACCTTAAACAATCAAGGTATAGAAATTTCCCGGAATTACAAAATAAATAGCTATTATTTGAAGATGATCAGGTAATAATATCAGATAAGGAAGACAATTTACAAAGAGCTGTATATAATTTAAACATTATATTAGAACAATTTGGAATAAAAATTTCCAAAGATAAAACTAAAACAATCGCATTTTATGGACAAACTCCAGTTAAAAGCAAAATAGTTAATAATAATAAAATAATAGAACAGTAAAAACTTTCACTTATCTTGGATGTGAAATATCATATGAAGGAGAAAAACACATAAATTGAAAAACTTCAAACTTTTTTCAGATTATAGGCCTGATAAATAGAACACTCAACCCAAATATAGTACAAAAAGAAACACACGCTTGAAAATATACAATAATTTAGCAGTGCATTATTATATGGCATTGAAATTTTGCAATAAACCAACAAGATAAACAATGAATAAAAACAAGTGAAATAAGATTTATGAGAAGAACTGCAACATATAGATTATTAGATCAAAAAAAGGGAACGAAGACATTTTAAAAGAGCTAAAAACCAAATCAATAGAAGAGTATCTAAACAATTATAAACAGAAATGGATCTAACATGTAAACCGAATTGCCAACACAAATACTAAAATATAAGCCAATTGGACAGAGAAGGCCGGGTAGACCTCAAAAAAGGATATTGGGTGGATAATGAGCCCCATATGGAACAGCCCCATTTGTTCTATATTCGTAATCAGTGTTATGATGATGATTTATATAATACATACAATTTAAGAGATAATACTAAAATTTATCACATGTGGTTCAATTCAGATTCCAATTATGTCATACTTTTTACAGTGCGGAATCATATATTACAATTCATATGTTATTAGAAGTTATAACGATTTTATGATAGTTTACTATCCGTTATAGTTCAGTGACACAGGATAGATTACACAATTATCTATCTCTTTCTATAATTTTTTTCTGTACAGAATGCTAGGAAAATAGCTTATTTAAATTGCATAGGAAATGATATTAACAATGTGTTTTACATCTTTTTTCATATACATGTTTACAATGATGCATTAAATTTACAATGATTCACTTTTTGTTTAATCAATTATAATATTTACTTGTTTCTTTGGATGATATTTCGAATTTCTTCCTTGAAGCTTTCTGGAGCTTATCTGAAGAAGAAGATAATAACAGATGGCGATGGTTTCGTGGTTTGATTTCTATACCCATCGGAAGCCAGGTGTTGGGTTTACAGTTTCTAGGTCCTTTTAGTGGTGTTTTTTTGAGAGGGGTTCGTTATAGATTGTGTGTGTGTGTGTGTGTGTGTGTGTGTGTGTGTGTGTGTGTGTGTGTGTGTGTGTGTGTGTGTGTGTGTGTGTGTGTGTGTGTGTGTGTGTGTGTGTGTGTGTGTGTGTGTGTGTGTGTGTGATTTTCTGTAATTGTACTTATATGTTATGTAATTTGTTAACTGTGGCCTTGTTATTTGGTATGTTGTTCTGGTTACTCCATAGGTTGGACTGAAGTAGTGTTTTATCATATCTGTGTAGTGGCATAAGTGTTTCACCTTAAATATTTTGTGTTCTGTCCATCATGGTGGCCGCCTAAGTGTGGTTTGTTCCCAGAATATCAGTTTTATTTTACCATTTTATTTTTCAACCATTGTAAACTGATAAGATTGTAGTCTGTGCAGAATGCATATGAAGTGATTGCGCACCTTAAAACGTTCATTGTCGATCACGCGATATCGCGTGGACGTCGATATCAAGTTTCTAAGCGGAATAGTATAGTGGCCACAGTGAAACGGTGCGTAATATTTATATTGGTCACTAGGGAAGGGATCGACTTTCGTGAAAGTTATAATTATTATATTTAAATGATTTTTATTTTTAAAATATATAACTTATTTGACCGAATTACATATCACGCGATATCTCGTAATAGATATTTAGAGTACCTAAATCCTATGTACATAATAATAAAAGCATATAAATAATATATTTAACGTATTTTGAGCACAATAAAAACTAAATAAAAGAAATTAAAAAAAATTTGGCCACCACACGAAATTCCAATTTTCAGCTTGGCAATGAACGTGTTAAAATGTTCTCACATATTGCTTTATAGATCAGTATAAATTGTGTGTTTCGGGAAATATCTTACTTAGGTAGTTTATATGGCTATTGCAACTTTGATCAGCATCGAAGTGAAGTCCGTGATAGCGTGTTGTTTTCACCTGTGTGCTGGTTGTTGTTTTAGGATTGGCGCTTTGTGTATAGGAGGATGGATGTCGCAGAGTGAGATATTTAGTTTCTATGGGTAGGGTTTGGGGGTTTTTGAATATCATTAGATTTGTTTTTCCAGGGTATATATATACCGTTTTTGGTAAGCCAGTTAGTGATTTGATTGACATCGTGTTGCATATTTGTGTGAGCGATATTTGTGTTGTTTTGAATGGATTCTATGGCCGTGTCATCTGCTTATTGGAAGATTTTACTTTATAAGGGAAGATGGCTTATGTCGTCTGGGTGTGTATGTTAAATAGAATGGGAAACAGGACAGCTCGATGCGGTATTCCACAGGTTATCGGTACCTCTTTGCTGTACACATATCATATACATATGATATGGTTCCTGTTTTTCATGTATGCTTTAAACCAATAGATTGGGCCACCTGCGATTCCGACAACTATTAGTCTCGTTAACAAGGTTTTGTGTGTCAAATGCTTTTATTGGGTCAATGAAAACGACTAATGCTATTCTGTTTTTATCCAATGCAGCATTTATTAGTCTGTGAAATCTTCCAGAGTGTTGCTGTTGCTTTATTTTTTTGAAAAACATATTGTGTTGTGGATATGATTTGAAATTTTCCAATGTATGTGGAGAGTTTGCAATGCACGATCTGCTCCATGATATGGTTGATTACAAACAATGTGTCGATGGGTCTGTAATTGCTTATAATGATTTTTCATACATATATATATAGGTGCGATTAATGCAGACATTCGTGTTTCAGGTATGTGTCCGGTTTCAAATTTAATTTCACAGTTTTAGTATAACTAGACATAGGTTGTTTGAGTGTTTCTTGATGTCTTTTGTTCTGATTCAGCCTATTCCTTTTTTTTTTTTTTGGTGGTGGGGGGTTAATTTGTTGAATTGCAAGCGATAGCTGTTTTGTTACTGTGAGGAACCACATCGAGTGGGTTTGTCGTGGTCCTAGTGGAGAATGTTGCTTTTTGTGAAGAAACGTAGTTGCATATAGTTTTTGGACAGAGTTCGAGAATGGCTGATTAAAGTTGTTTTGCCAACTATTTTAGGGATATAGGTAGGAAAAAGCTGTTTTTATTGTTTCAGAGGCAGCGGTTCTGTGTGTATTGTCCAGTATTTCATTAATCAGGTGCCAGGTTTCCTTTATGTCGTTCTGAGCTGTTACAAACAATGTTAATTTGCTCCTCTAGAATTTTAGTAGTTTCGTTTCGCCTTTCTAATCTGTGTGGTTGAGATATTCCGTTTTCTTTTGTATACAGCTTGTAAAATTATATTATTTGGGGACTTCTTAAATTGTTTTCATAGGTCATCTTTCCTTTGTCTGTCTACTAATATGTTTTCTGTTATCCAGAGATTCTGTTTAACCTGGGAGCGTATTTTTATTTTTGTTAATGCTTTGTTATATATTTTATTAAATGCAAGTTTAATATTATTATATACAGAGCATCGACAGAGTCTAAAGATGCTATCCGCATCCAATGTGTTTTTTTGATTTCGTCGTTTACTATTGTTTCGTTTAGGATGCTATTATACTTTTGTAGTCTCAGTGAGTTTTATGGCTTCTGGTTTTGTGTGTAACTGCAGTGCGGTAAAATAATGGCCTGCTAGTCTGCATGGCTGCTTTTTTGTAACAGTTTGGAGGGGCCCATATATTTATATGGTCAATACAAAATGATTTCAGAATGTGATGTTCCGGGGTGATTACATCAGCCTGGTGGTCTGCATTCATGTGGATTGGTATGTTGATCCCTTCTTTAAGACTCATCAGTGTTCTTCTTATTATGGCAGCCTGTTGAGGACTTCTACGGATTTTATTTGAATTGGTTTTGCATCGCGTGTCTTTCTAAGGAATATTTTGCTGTCTCTTATCCATATAAACTAAAACTTTGTTTCTGTTTTTACTTTCCTTGCTTGGTAAAATAGTTTCTGATAGTATGAAGTTTTTTTTTCTTCTATAGATGGTTGTACTAATTTTCCAATACATTTTGGGTATTTCTTTCCTGTTAAAGTGTGGGAATTCTTAGAGAATGTCGAGGTGGCTGTCGTGTTTCGAGTTTCTCTGAATAACTAGTTATGTACTGGTGTTCCTTAAACAAACACACATAAACACACATACATATTAGATATAAAAAATTGCTAATTTATCCCTGTTGATAATCTAATATATCCTATGATTATTCTTATGGAAAAAAACAACTATTCAGTATTAGAATTACGCTTACCAAAAACATACGAGCAGTTGTTATGTTTAAGTTAAAAAAGTACTTACAGCTTTCCAGATGACTCTTCTGAATATGAATATTCCAAAATAGTTGAATTTTATATCCACAACACAACACAAACACAAAAACCACAAATAATGAAATTTCTGTAAATACTGTAACATGAACTAGTTAAGTACTTCGTCCTTTAGATTACAGACCGTAGATGCTGTGGTTTTGTCATTTGCAATATCCCCCAGTGAGCGGTTTTCTTCAAAGATGTCTTTCATGAAGATGACATGAGTCACATCCGTAAATTGTGGTATTGTTCAAAAGGTAGCATTTCCTCAAGTTTGGATATTTCTCAAATACTTAAATATGACTAAGGGATTAGTATTCACATGTTTGGTTTACACACTTCCTAAATCATTCATTGTTCGTTACCATTGGCATTTATTGGTGTAGTAAATTAATGCTTACATTTAATTTTAATTTAGATTACTATCCGATTGTTTCACTGTATTAATTCTTTTCCACTGTTGCCCAAGCTTGGTGGGAAAGTCTATGTGCCGTTTTGTATAGGGTGGGTGTTCTTTCCGTTTTTGAATTCGGATTGCTGTTAGAGTATAGAATTCTGACAAGTGAAATTGAATGAACAAATAAGACTTTTAATTCAATGAATCAAAAAAATAAATTCTCTGGTTACTTTGTGGCATGAAATTTCACAGGAAAAAAAATGTTATCCTCCTTCTTAAAATTGTATATCAATGACAAAGATTAAATATCAATGACAAACAATGCTCATTTAAATTTACACATTTATTTGAATATAATATTATTTACAATGTTATCTTTTTTTCCAATATAATATTCAGAATTAAATAAAATGGATATTGCATTCTTATTTGTTACAATTATTATTCCTTACAATTATTGTAAAATTAACGGTCATTGCTTATGATTTCTCAATGCTTGTGCAAAAGCTTTTCATCATTAATTACCCTGAAGACATATGTTGTCCAGAACAGCTCTCAAATCTAAATAATTTTTTAGAGTGTCTGGACATTCTAATTTCTCGATACCTTCCTTCAGATTTCTTCCTAAAGTGTTTCTGATGGAAACACGACTTTGATGAAGCAGGGAAGGGGTGATGACATCTTATCAAAACTGCTTGCGGGGGGATATTGCAAATGACGAAACCACAGCATCAACGGTCTGTAATCTAAAGGACGAAGTACTTAACTAGTTCAGGTTACAGTATTTACAGAAATTTCATTCTTTGTGGTTTTTGTGGTTGTGTTGTGTTGTGGATATAAAATTCAACTATTTTGGAATATTCATATTCAGAAGAGTCATCTGGAAAGCTGTAAGTACTTTTTTAACTTAAACATAACAACTGATCCTATGTTTTTGGTAAGCATAATTCTAATACTGAATAGTTTTTTTTCCATAAGAACAATCATAGGGTATACATTAAAGTATCAACATGGATACATTAGCGATTTTTATGTCTAATGTGTATGTGTGTTTAAGGGACACCAGTACATAATTAATTATTCAGAAAAACTTGAAACTCGACAGCCAGCATAACTTTCTCTAAGAATTCCCACACTTTAACAGGAAAGAAATACCCAAAATGTATTGGAAAATTAGTACAACCATCTATAGAAGAAAAAAAACTGTATGTTTGAGTGTCATAGCATATAATTAAATTATTCAGAAAACCTCGAAAGAATGTGGCCATCATGAGTTAAAAAAATTGTATGTCTGATTGACATAGCATATAATTAAATTAAATTACCATCCCAAACTCAATAACAACAAACATTCACGTCACAAATCCTAATCTTATCTTGATCTTGTCAGAAGTGTCCCACAAATGACGACACGATTATTATAAACTAATATATCTCCCTTTCCATTCAAAACAATAATGTCACTTATTTACAACTAACAAATGACATCACTTATCAACATCTCATAACAAACATTCACGTCATGATTCCTTATCTTATCTTGATCTTCATCTTGTCAGAAGTGTCCACCAATCACGACACAATTCCTTATATATTAATATCACCTTTTCCATTCAAAACAATAACGTCATCACTTATTTAAAACTAACAATAAACATTCACGTCACGATTCCTTATCTTATCTTGATGTTGATCTCGTCAGACGTGTCCACCGATCACGACACGATTCCTTAACCACTAATATCATTCTTTCCATTCAAAACAATAACATCACTTATTTACAACTAACAATAAACATTCACGTCACGATTCCTTATCTTATCTTGATCTTGATCTTGTCAGAAGTGTCCACCAATCACGACACGATTCCTTAACCACTAATATCATTCTTTCCATTGAAAACAATAGTCACTTATTTCCAACTAACAAATGATGTCACTTATCTACAGCTCATAACAACACACACCCACATCACGACTCCTTATCTTATCTTGATCTTCATCTTTTCAGAAGTGTCCCACCAATCACAACACAAATCCTTATCTCAACCATCACCTATAATGCCATACACAAACCAAAATACAAGAACTGAAGCCATTGACACATATGCCCAAAGGGAAATCCCTAACATTCCAATCCCATGAAGCCATGCCCACAATGACGTCAACCAATCACGTTACGATTCCTTCTCTTATGTTGATCTTGATCTTATTCAAAGTGGCTCCCCTACTACTGGTGTTGTCGTTGGCTCCTTTCAAATCCTTGACTACTGTTTTTTTTAATCCTTATAGCTTTTATAAATGTCATTTTTGTTGGGTTGTTGGTGAGTCACACCATGACAGGATGAGGACAGGGATTATTTTTTCTTTTCCTTTTTTGTGGTAACCAATGTACTGACTGGTTATCTTTTGATTCTATGAGAGCGCCAATTTTTTGGCTTATTTTTTATTATGGTGTCTTTTAAATGTTCAGTAGCAATTTCTGGGAGACCATCTATGAGGAGATTATTTTTGTACTGCTGTTAGTTTATGAGTTTGTAGTGTTGCTTTAAAGTGATTAGATCTTGTCGAAGTTCCACTGAATCTCTCTGATTGAATTATGCTGTCTTTCCTTTAGCACTTTAACGCAGTTTTCAATTTCTCTAATGGTCTGTAATACGTCCTCTACAGAGCTATTATTAAATTTAATAAATTTTCCATATTGGGTGAATTTTTCTGTAATTTGTACGTATTACGATATCGAACAAAATTGATACACTTACTGCATAAATGCAGTAAGTGTATAGATAGCTATTGTGACCATTATGGTTTGTTTAAGCCAACTGACGGCCAGCTATATTCAGTTGATTATTGTTGTTAATGTTGTTATCACTGGGTACAGCGATGTCAAAATTCCAAATTTGCTGATGTTCAAAAATTGTGATGTGAAGCCTATTGTGTTCCAAATGCCAATCAGTTTGTATTCTAAAGTCCAGTAGAATGTTTATTTTTTTAATACTCTCTGTATTTTATGCTGTCACCAGTTATCAGATGTAGGAAAGTCATATTTTTTGCATACATGCCAATAATTATTTTGGCCTCGTGATCCTGGCGGTATTCCTACTCAGTTTGAATTATCTTACTGCATTCACCGAATGGAATGTCTGCAATCTTCTCATCTTTCTGATCACATAACGTGCATTGATGTTCAAAATTTTGATTTGATTGGTGTAGTTTGTAACGCCTGTTCTTGAGGGTCGAGAATTAATCCTTATTACTTTTTTAATATATATTGTGATTGTACTAGATATTTTCATTCATTGATATTGTGAGTGGTCACGTAATTTAGTGCTCTTGTAGAATTGTGCTTTTTATCAGTTTTATTGTCTTTTATTTATTTTTATTGATTTTAGAATGTATAGTTTTTATAGCGTTTTTATTTTGATAGTGTTGGCATGACACCAATGAAGGACAATGGCAGGAAACATCACGTTGTCCAGCGACTTTAGTCGCCGTATCTTATTCAGTGCAGTGTATATGAAATGCATTCATCAAGAAAATTAAAGAATATGTGGAAAGAAATTGAAACTGAAGAGAAAGAATGTAAGAAATGCTTCAAAACTGAGTTTCTGTTAGGTGACGAGAACGAAGCAAGTAGTAGGGGTGTCGGTTTGAACTAAATCAATATCAAGATAAGATAAGGAATCGTGACATGACTGGTTGATGATGTCATTGTGTGTGACCTCATGAGATTGGGAAGTTAGGAATTTCCCTGTGGGCATATGTGTCAATGGCTTCAGTTCTTGTGTTTTGGTTCGCGTTTTGAATTGTGGGTGATTTTTTTGATTCGCGTATGGAATTATGGGTAATAGTAGAGATAAGGAATTGTGTTGTGATTGGTGGGACACTTTGAACCAGATGAAGATCAAGATAAGATAAGGAATCGTAACGTGAATGTTTGTTGTTATGAGAGGTAGATAAGTGACGTCATTTGTTAATTGTGAATAAGTGATATTATTGTTTTGAATGGAAAAGGGGGA
The DNA here is from genome assembly GCF_054136105.1 of Typopeltis vanoorti. Classification (NCBI taxonomy): domain Eukaryota; kingdom Metazoa; phylum Arthropoda; class Arachnida; order Uropygi; family Thelyphonidae; genus Typopeltis; species Typopeltis vanoorti. The sequence goes on from NW_028328156.1 coordinate 46,324, forward strand.
TATATTAGAGATAAGGAATTGTGTCCTGATTGGTGGGCACTTTTGACCAGATCAAGATCAAGATAATATAAGGAATCGTGACGTGAATGTTTGTTGTTATTGAGTTTGGAATGTTTGGAATTTCGTTGGGCCCCCTTCTGTCAGAAACATCACGTGATGTTTTTGGTTCATTTATGGCCTTGTCGTGATATTTAGAGATAAGCATCATGATGTTTTGTGTTTGGAAATTCACAGTTTCGAGGTTTTCTGAATAATTATATTATATAGTATGTCACTCAAACATACATTTTTTATCCCTTCTTCTATAGATGGTTGTTTCTTTACTATTAAAGGTATTTCTTTCCCATTAAACGGTGGGAATTCTTAGAGTAAGTCGTGGTGGCTGCATTCTAATAAGCTATTCGAGCTTTTCTGAATAATTAATTATATATACTAATGTAACTCAAACACACTTTTTTTCTTCTATATGTCGTTGTATTAATTTTCCAGTACATTTTAAAATATTTCTTTCCTGTTAAAGGGAAACTAATTCTTGCTACTTCTTAGAGAAAGTGATGCCCATTTGTGATTAGGTTTTCTGAATAATTAATTATATATACTAATGTAATTCAAACACACTTTTTTTTTCTTCTATAGATGGTTGTACTAATTTCCAATACAATTTGGGGTATTTCTTTACTGTAAAAGGTTGGGAATTCTTAGAGTACATCATGATGACGGGTGTGATTAGGTAAAAAAAAACTATTCAGTATTAGAATTATGCTTACCAAAAACATATGAGCAGTTGTTATTTTTAAGTTAAAAAAGTATTACAGCTTTCCAAATGACTCTTCTAAATACGAATATTCCAAAATAGTTGAATTTTATATCCACAACACAACCCAAACACAAAATCCACAAAGAATGAAATTTCTGTAAATACTGTAACCTGAACTAGTTACTTCGTCCTTTAGATTAGAGACCGTAGATGCTGCGGTTTCGTCATTTGGAATATCACCCAGCGAGCGGTTTTCTTCAAAGGGATGACATGAGTCACAACTGTAAATAGGGATATTGTTCAAAAGGTAGCATTTCCTCAAGTTTGGATATTTCTCAAATACTCAAATATGACTAAGGGATTAGTATCCACATGTTTGAATGACATATATCCTAAAATTATTCATTCTTTGTTACCGTCGGAATTCATTGGTGTAGTAAATTAATGCTTACATTTAATTTTAATTTAGATTACTATCCGATTGGTTCTCTGCATTAATTCTTTCCCACTGTTGCCCAAGATTGGTGGGAAAGTCTATGCGCCATTTTGTTTAGGTTAAGTGTTATTTCCGGTTTCGAATTCTGTTTGTTGTTAGACAATGGAATTCTGACAAGTGAAATTATTATTTTTTTTTTCAAACTGAATAGTTATTTTCTGTATTTTACTTATAAAATTCAATTTAATTCCATATTCTAACAGAATAACTGAGTAAAATTAATTCTGAATATTCTAAATTGTTGATTATTAACATATATTCACAGAACACAAACGCAAGTCTGAAAAGAAAGTTCACATTTTCATTATAGGTTAATGTGGCTAGCATATATTCACACCACAAAACATAGGAGTTGAAAGATATTTCTGTCAATAACCAGAAAAACTAGTGGACTATTTAATTTACATTACTATCCGATTGGTTCTCTTGTATTAAGTCTTTCCCATTCTTGCTCAATCTTTGTGGGAAAGTCTATGCGCCGTTTTGTTTAGGGTAATGTTATTTCCAGTTTCGAATTCCGATTGCTGTTAGGGTATGGAATTCTGACAAGTGAAATGATTATTTTTTTTTTCAAAATGAATGATTATTTTCTGTATTTTACTTTTAAAATTCAGTTTAATTACATATTCTAACAGAATAACTGAGCAAAATTAATGAAAAAATAAAATGTGAATTTATTTTCCAAACACTGTAGATTTCTCAGTAAGTCTTATCTTAAAGATATCTCTCTTATCCGGTCGCCAATTTTTTGTACCTAAGTGAGAAATCGTGTGTGTGTGTGTGTGATAACATATTGGTATAAAATATCTAATGGCTCTGTAAAATAACCAAATCTAGCAGTATTTTAATATTTCAGGTGAAACCTTCTCAACTAATATTCTGGTTATTAATTTAATACCCGATTTCTTTTGCTTCCAAGAGTTGACAGTTTCTTGATATATTTGAGGGCTTGCATGAACAAATAAGACTTTCAATTCACTGAGTCAAAAAATAAATAAATAAAATAAAATAACAAAAATCTGGTTAGTTTTTGGCATTAAATTTTACAAGGAGAAAAAAAAAGTTATGGTCTTACTTAAATTTGTATTTTGACTGTTGTCCTCTCACCCCGACTCTTTTTTTTTTACAGTAGGGATATTTATATATTTTAACACAATTATTATATTAGATATTCTTTCCAACACAAAAAATAATTATGTATTCTTATTTCAAATGAATACAGCTCAGAAAGAAAGAAAGAAAATTGTAAAGAAAAAAATGTTTACCTTCAAATAACTATTTTGGAATCACAGCAAGCAAGAAATTCATCACCTTTTCAAAGTTTTGAAATTCCTACCCATATTGTTTTCATCATTTGGTATCCTTTAAATGAAGAACGGTTCTGGCTATCAACTTTGTTAATATTAATCATTTTCTTTTCCAATGGCGGTCATTTTTTTTATACAGTCATGCTGGTTCCTTGTTATCTGCATGCTACGATACCTTTATATTTTCTACAACAAACGTTTTAAGAGTTTAAGTAAAGCAATTGGCTAAAATATCAGCTGTTTTTCTCTGTAAAATAATCAACTTCTAACAGTCGTATTCTTAGAATTTGATATGACTGCTTTTCTAGTCTGGTGATGGTATCTACAGATGTAGTAACAAATTGTCACTTATCAGTTCACTTTTACTTTTTTCACAAAATTACATATCCGTTATTTGGTATGGTCTCTGTTTTTAATTCCTCCATTACTAGAATGTACGGGTGGTAAAGTTTTGAAATAAGTTTCGAATCGCAAGAAAAATAAAATGTTTACCATTAAATAAATAATTATGATCACAGTAAGCAAGAAATTCATCAGCTTTTCAAAGTTTGGAAATTCATACCCATATTGTTTTCATTATTTGGTATCATTTAAATGAAGAACGGGTATGGCTATTAAGTTTGTTAATGTTTTTGATTTTTCTCTTCCAAAGGCGAGTATTATTTGATATACAGATGTTGATTCATTTGTTATCTGCATTCTACGATACCATTTTTATTTTCAACAATAAACGTTTTTAAAGTTTGAGTAATGTGATAGGCTAAAATATCAGTCGTCTCTCTGTAAATAACCAAATTCTAACAGTCGTATTGTTTGAATTAGGTACGACTGTTTTTTCTCTAGTCTGGTGAAGATATCTACAGATGTAGTAACAAATTGTCACGTTTCAGTTCATTGGTACTTTATTCACCTAACTACAACTATGTGTTGTCAAGTTTTGAAAAAAAGAAAAAACTTTCGACTGGCAGTGATATATTTTTAAACTTTTATCATGTACAAATATTTGAAAAGAAAAGAAAAATGTACCTTCTTTTCTTTTTTACATCAAGCATTTTTAAGAGTTTGGTAACATGATGAGTTAAAATATCTGCACTCTGTAAAATAACCAAATTTT
>NW_028328157.1:0-22544 GCF_054136105.1 Typopeltis vanoorti
GTGCAGTATGAGCAGCAGTTAGCTAATGCGTTTTTTTTTTCTATGTGGCCAGATGAAAGTGATTAGGGAATGGCATTGACTGCTGAAAATGGTGGTAGAATGATAAAAGTTGCAGAGGATATCGTTTCTGTATTTAATGAGTAATTCATAAAACGTATGCCATTATTGCGAATGTGACATGCGGAACTCGGATGCACGTGAAGAAAGGAGGAACTGTTAGTAAGTGAGCGGGGAATATGAGGGATTGAATAAACTAATGTTAATAAGGGTGTAGGGCCACTTTGAAGAAATGTTTTGGGGCGTTAATAGTAGCTCTGAGATATCATTTTAATAAGTATTGCACTGAATCAAACGAGTGGGAAGTGTAAATACGGCAAACTTGTTCCACTTCACAAGGTGTGGATAAGACTAGAGCATGTGGCTCAAGTGCTAGAAAGCTCAGTTAGGAACCAGAATTTAGTTAACAGCAAAATGCTCTTGGATGGTCATCATGGGTTGGTTAAAGGAAGATCGTGTTTTAGCAATCCATTTCTTATTATAACAAAGTGACAACTTATTATTAAGTTCTTTTTTATTTAGAGATAAAACAGGCAAACCGTCCCCGTGAACACACACGGATCTACAGCCAGGAATACTTACGACAATATGCGGAAGAGATAGTGTCCTCACCACATGTCGTTAAGCCCGGAGTTAACCATGAGTCACATCGTGGTAGTCAACCTCCTGAATAGGAGATGGCACATGAAAGGGATGCGAATACCTAATTTGAAAAAAAGGTAGTACTCTATTTAATTCACATTCAAACGTGTTTATTGCGCCATCTGGTGTCAAAAAACAAATGGAACTTTCGTGTCTCCAAATTTTATAATTTATTAATAATGTAAAACATCGCTTTCAAAATTCGCCTCCATAATATCAGACCTTGGGTGGGGAAAGACCGAAACGGATTCTGTTTGGGTGCGCGGAATCTTTATAAAGGTTTACTAACTGAAAATGATTTAGGGCATCATTCGGGGTAGTGGAAGGACTCTTTTCGTTCTGCAAAATAGAAAAACTGGCTGGTGAACAAACACGCAAATGACATATAATAATGTACTGCTTGCAGCGACATAGTTTCGTCCAAAACGAATAACAGCAAAGGTACCCAACATTGGATGGTCATCAGTTTGGTGAACCAACCAAACAAATCTCTGTGGGTTCAGAGATGGTCTACTCCTCAGGGATTAGACAGTCTACTGCCTTAAGAGATGTTTACATTACTGTACGTTATTTTTGATTTTTCACATTGTCACGTTCTTTGGAATTTCAAGGAATAACTCGAATAACTCTTAAACTTGGTTTTTGTATTATGAAAGTTTTTTCACTTGGCTATGCTACCAATTATATATTTAGTTTAATCCTTTATCCAAGTGTAAGCAAACAGAGTTTGTGTCTGATGTACTTTCAGGACTGGGGCAACTGATGTTCATAAAATGTTGAATACCTTTTCTTTGCAAGGAGATGTGTTTTGCATCGCTTGCCTTAGTATCCCATAATGCAAAGCACATCTCCTTGCGGATATGTATAATGCTTTGCATTAAGGGAAGGGCCTCGACCTTTATTGAGGTCTCATCAGTGAGAGCCAGACCCGGATGTGGTGATACTAATGTGGAAGTAATTGAGAAGTCATATTTCCAGATACGAGTTGCGAAAAGGTGTCACACCTTATTACTAAAATTCTCTGGATTAGAGATAAGTTGATCGAAGGTTTTTTACTTGGCTATGTTACTCTTTATATATTTGATTTTATCCTTTATCCAAGTGTAAGCAAACAAAATTTGCGCCTGAAGTACTTTCAGGACTGGGGTAACTCGTGGTAAAGGTGGTATAAGTTCTCATCACTTAATATCACCACTTCTGGGCATGGCTCCCACTGACGAGACCTCAATAAAGGTCGAAAGCGATCTAGGTAGTGACCCTTCTCTTAATGTATAGCATTATACATGTTCGCAAGGAGATGTGTTTTGCATTTTGGGAAATACTGAGACAAGGAGTGATGAGCTCTTAGTCCACCTTTGACACGAGTTTCCCCAGTCCTGAAAGTACAAACTTTGTTTGCTTACACTTGAATAAAGGATAAAACCAAATATATGGTTGGTTGGTTTTTGTATATTGTTTCTAAAGTCTCCAAAAGAATGACAAAAAATCTCACCTTTTCACCTTTGAAAACTCAAAGATGAAAAGGGCCCTTGGACATTCAGATGAATATCCAAGGATCCTTTTAAAATATAATTGGAGGGAGAGTTGGGTTGCACATAACATTAGCTTGCTAATCATTTAGGTTGATTTTTAATCCAAAAATTTCACAATTGTTTAGTGTAAAGCATTAAATGAAGTAAATAATCTCGAATTGTCCGTTCTATCCGAACTGTTATTTTGATTTTATTAACCCCTAAGGATATTATTGTTGTATGCTGTATCTTACTGCTTGTGAACTGTTTTGTATTCGACGTTTAAGAGTTGGAGCAACGTCTGTTAATAAAGTGTAACAGGGAGTGCAGCCATATTTGTCAATCACAGAACCACAACTTAATAACTGCATGCTTGGAGATGTCACCTTGACTTGTCTTGAAATTAGTTGGTTAGAATATCTGTAAGACTAAAGTTACAAAAAGCCTCCGAGAAGGTGCTTTTTTTTGCGAGATGAAAACGAGATTTTGTAAAGAAGACGCTTTCACCACTGGATGAGACCGGATGACTCACTTTTATTCTAAAAACCTCCTTACAACAGTTTCTGGAGTTCTAGATGAGTATCAAACTCAAGTTTTTTCCAACCGAAAGAGAAATGTGACATCGTCTCATTGATTGCACTGCGGAGCCCCTAAATAGATTGAACCCTTTTTCTAAGTCGTAATTGATTTCTTTTTTAAAAAATAAAGCTATAAAATTTTTCTTCTTCACTTTACACTTTTAAAGCTATAAAATTTCTCTTTTTACCAAAGAGAAAGCGTCTCTTTAGGAAAAATTTCTTGTAGAATGACTCTTCAAAAGATCAGATCACGAATTTGGAGTAAAATTGAGTGAAAGATATGAGCGGTGGGGGGGCGGGTATCTAAGTGCGACAAGAGAACGCTTTTTGGGAAATTTTCTTCTCTATTACGTTATAATAGACGTTAAAGATACCAAGCTATTTTAAATATAAACCTGGTTGGAGGGTAAATAATACCTGCATTAAGGGTAAATACCAAGAATAGTGATCAGATCTTATTCCACCTTTACCACGAGTTGCCTAAGACTTGCACTATGTGGAGGGTCACCCAGACTTGCACTACTTGCAGGCGCAAACTTGACTTACTTGTCTGTTTGCTTACTTGGGAAATGGATTAAAACCAGGTTTCTATTTAAAATAACTTGGTATCTTTACACGAGGGTGGTCTGAAAAGTTCTCGACCTCGACCATAGATGGCAACACTATCGGCAAGATTTTTTTTTCTAAGTTGGTACATCTGTCATAAGCATCCATGTGAAATTGCAAGTCATGTGAAATTGCAAGTCATTCTATCAAGTAGTTTGTTTTATGCAGCTGTCTAAAGCAAAAGTGTTTTCTGTATCCCTTGAAATAGACAAAATTGAGTATCGTGCGGTTACAAAATTCTTTGTAAAAGAAGGTTTAACGCTAAAAGAAATTCATTCGAAGTTCATAAACGTTTATGGGCAGTCTTCTCCTTCGTTTTCGACAATTAAGAAATTTGCTGCGGAGTTTAAACGTGGCCGTACCAGCCTTGAAGATGATCCACGTGAAGGACGCCTAATAACAACACCGGAAATTATCGATCAAGTGTAAGATATGATATTGGATGACCGGTGAGCCAAAGTGCGTGAAATTACTGAGACTATAGGTATTTCAAAAGAACGTGTAGGATATATTTGGATGAAGAATTGCAAATGAAAAGGCTTTGCTCAAGATGGGTGCCGCGCTTGCCCAGGGTAGATCAAAATCGCACTCGAATGAAAATCTCTGAACAGTGCTTGGAACGTTTTAACAAGAATAAAACTGATTTTGTGCATCAATTTATTACTATGGATGAGACTTGGATTCACCAGAATCCAAACAGCAGTCAAAACAGTGGACAGAAGTCGGTTGTTCAGCACCAAAGAAGACAAAGTCGGTTGCATCAGAAGGAGAGGTCATGGGATCGGTGTTTTGGGGGTGCTAAAGGCATTTTGTTTATTAATCATCTTGAAAAGGGGAAAACAATAACCGGGGAATAGTATTCCGATCTTTTAGCCAGACTAGGCGAAAAAATTCGTGAAAAAAGACCCGGTTTGCAGAAAACAAAAATCATCTTTCATCAGGACAATGCACCTGCACACAAAGGTGTTTTGGCAATGGGAAAATTAAGGGATCTGCACTATGAATTGTTGGAATATCGACCTATTCCCCAGATTTGGCCCCCCTCTGACTTCTATCTCTTCCCAAAACTAAAATTCTTCCTCGCTGGTTAGCGTTTTTTTTTTTTTTTGAATCAAGAGGTGATTGCAGCTGTAGAGAGGTATTTTGCAGGTCTTATCGAGAACCACTACAAGGATGGGATAATGGCCCTGTAGCATTGCTGGAATAGTAATTGTATTATTCTTAAAGGAGATTATGTCGAAAAATAAAAATAATTTTGAAATTATAAATTCGTTTTTTCATTATTAGGCCGAGAACTTTTCAGACCATCCCCGTGTATATAGTATCATATCACACACACACACACACATATATATACAGTATCATATGGAAATGACTTTTAGAAAGTCTGTGGGTTCCTTCTAAAAGATCCTCCCCTAACAATTTTCACTCAGTTGGATTAAAATGAAGGGCAGGTTGTAAAGAACAAAGACGATATTGAATTTCCACGGACACATTTATTAGTCTGCTCGTTCATCATATTTCGACTACTTATATCAAGTATTAAATCAGGGTCGATTAAGGTTTAGGTAATCCGGAAACCTTGTGCTCGACACCAAACATCCAATAAGCAGTTGGTAGTGTGACATTGGGCGAAGAAATCTCTCTCTCAGCTAAAGGCATTCCTAATCCATCCATGCTGCTGTGAATTCGAGTAATGCACAGCATGTTTATTGTAGAACGGGTGCGCTAACAAATTGGCCAGCCAAACCACCAATTACCCTTTTTAATTCTTGTAAATGTAAATTTATCTCCAAAATTTGAACAATTTCATGTCATCGGCAGCAAGAATTTCACTAATTATAAAATACGTCAGTAAATGAAGCCGTTGCAACCAGTCTTCCTCTTTTTCAATATCTGACTTTCTTATGCCTCTTTATGAGAGACATGTCGTCATCTCCTTTTAAAACAGGTTCGAATCCACTTTCGAATCAAAGGTCATCGTCGACCGACTCAGTTACAGAAGCTATGTATTTCAGAATTAATACCTATCCTAATACTTAAAATTATAGAGGAATAAATTTATTAAATACCTCATTAAAAGTACTAACAAGAATCCTAAATAATAAAATAACAAAGGAAATTAATCTACTAAATAAACAACAAGGTTTCAGAGAAGATAGATCATGTACAGATGCAATATTCATAATCTGAAAGTTGATAGAGAAAATAATCGAATACAATAAAAAACTATTTATATGCTTTATAGACCTGGAAAAAACTGACAGAATATTAATTCATGATCTAATAGAAATATTGCAGAGAAGAAAAGTAGCAGAAAACATAATACAAATGATTAAAGAAATATACGATAATAATACACCCGTATAATAAAAACACAAGGAAAAATAAGTAAAGAGATACAAATTAGGAATGGCATTAGACAAGGAGACTTTTTAAGCCAACAATATTCAACATAACAATGTATGAAATAATACAAAAAGTTCATAAAATACAAACTACTGGAATAGAAATAAACAATAGAATAATAAGAATCATATGTTATGCAGATGATGTACTATTAATTGCAGAAAATGAAAGTGAGTTAAAAATTTTACTACATGCATTTAATAAAGCAGCAAAATTATATAATATGAAGATATCAACAACTAAAACAAAATCTATGACAATATCACAAGAACCACAAAGATGCAAATTAGAATTGGAAGGTAGTAGTATCGAACAAATAACGAATTACAACTATTTAGGTATACAACTGAACTGAAGGAAGGCCACATCTAGAAGTCAGAGAACAAGTTGCAAAAGCTGCAAGAATATCAGAATGCTTGAAACAAACAAGGTGGAAAAATAAACATCTTAGTGTAGAGACAAAATCCAGAATTTATAAAGTGGTAATCAGGCCTATTACGACATATAATGCAGAAACAAGACCAGACTAGGAAAACAAGACAAATGTTAAACACAGGTGAAATGAATATATTAAAAAAATAGTCAATAAAACTAGATTAGATAAAATATAAAAATGCAGATGCAAGAAAACAATGTAAAATACAAGCAATAAACAAATTGGGTAGCAACCCGAAGAATAAAATGGATTGAATACGTCGAAAGAAGTGAAGATAGAATAATAAAACAAGTCTATAGTTGGAAAGCAAAGAATAAGAGAATAAGGGGAAGACCTAGAAAAAGATTAAAAGATGTTATTAAAGAAGATAAAGTCTTGGTCGCAACAGATATCACATCTAATGCGTGAAGAATAAGAAGACCTGTTTCGCCTGTACAATCTCATTCTCGTCTGACATCTACCCAACCACATGGAAGCAAGCTGATGTCCAGCTCTTATTAAAGAGTGGGATAAAATTAGCCAGCTGTCATCACCACTGTCCCCACCTCAATATTCACGAAAACAGCGGAGAAACTCATTAATAGCTAACTTCTTTACTATCTGGAGGTTCATCAGTTGATTAGTAATTTTTTCATCTTCGTTGAATCTCTTAATCAACCTTGCTTTCCTTTTGACACAAGTCATAGAGAGATTCGGAGAATCTCGTCCGGTATCAGAATGCATTCCTCTCTTATTTCCCCCAAGAAAAATTTAGGTTCACTTCCCCTTCGCTTCAGTAACACACAGCTGTTGGAATAATATCGGGTTTTTCTTCTTAAGTTGAGCTTCATGTGTAGCTTCTCCTGGCATAAACACATGACATCCTCCTCATGATCTAAAAACTAGAGTTTTTTCCCCACTCAAATCAGAAATTAATTCTGACAATCTCAGGATCATATTCTGACGTTTGGGGTGGTGTACCATAAACCTCCCTACAATTATTGATTTTATCCAGAAGAATACATTCGATTCATTCTCCCATATTTGTTCTGTTTTCATGTGTGCCTCTTCTATAGATAATTTCGTGGCCATTGCTCCAACTAGTCATTGGCATCTGCTACTCTCTTTTACGTGTAAAAACACGAAAAGAAATTGATCGTTATTATTCACATTCGCATATGACCCACCTTCACGCTTACAAAACCAGTTACTCATCTTTCACTCTCTTTCTCTCCATGTACCTTTGTTCTTTGAAACAGATCTGTCTTCACAATTTTTCCCCAAAGACTACCAATCTCCGGTTGTTCAAGAAGGGTATCAGTATATCCATGTATCTCTATCTGATTGTAGATATAGGAGGATATTCATAAAGGAAGCAAAAGTGGTTCCTCCGTAGACACATTTGCAGATCTTATCCTTCAACAGTTTCAATTGAAATTAAAGATACCGAGAAATTATATACCTGGTTTAATCCATTATCCAAGTGTAATCAAACACAGTTTGCGCCTGAAGTATTTTCAGGACAAAAGCAACTCGTGGTAAAGGTGAACTGACTTCTCATCACTTGCCGTAGTATTTTAATGATAAGTCGTGACACCTTTTGGCAACTCGTGTAGGGAAATATGAGTTCTGCATCGCTTCGACCTTGGTATCACCTCTGGGTCTGGTTCCCACTGAAGAGACCTCAGTAAAGGTCGAAACCGGTGTGGGAAGTGACCCATTCCCATAATGCATAGCATTATACATGTATGCAAGGAGATGTGCTTTGCATTATGGGATACTAAGGCAAGTGATGACAAGATGTACCACCTTTGCCACGAGTTGCCCCAGTCCTGAAAGATACTTCAGGCGCAAACTTTGTTTACTTACACTTAAAGGATTAAACCAATTTCTTGGTATCTTTAATTTATAGTGTAACCAAGTGAAAACCTTTCTACAGTTTCAATTGGACTTAGTATATAGTTGTTGCATAAGTTTAAAGTTACTTCACTATTTCCGTACATGACGGGAGAAAATGTAAAGAAAGGAGGACAGAAAACAAAGTGCTGCAGACCTCGCTACAAGTAGCATCTTTCAACCGATTTCAACAATTCCTTCTTCGATTGCTTCACCTACTTAAGAATCTTGCTTCACGTTCTCGCGTATCTGTACAACACTGCTAATTATTGGGAAATGATCTCAGCAAAACAAATGCTTCTAATGTGCTGCTAATTCCTGTAACATCTGAAAAGATGGCGCTGAGACTCGAAGCATCCGGCAATACGAACAGTATATGTTCTACCCGCTCTCTCCTCCTAAGACCTTTTTGTAGCTTCGAAGTCAATGGGGTTACACCGCTTCAAAATACCATTGTAATTTATCAAATATAATTTTCATTTTGTCGATAATCTGTTAATTGTACAAATATGCAATATCAATCAGACGTTGTTATACATCTCCGTACGCTATGCTACGTATGTTTTCTGCACATTTCTTAATGTCTGTTTGGGACTATTTTCGTAGAATAATAGAGATTATCATCAGTGTTTCACCAAGAAACTATTCCATCCCGAGTAGTGGCATGAATCGCACTACTTAAATTTTCCATTCCCGTTGAATACAACAACATCAAGAGAAATATTGCAGAAATAAAGGGGAAACCTCAGATAAAAGTAGGGCTAAAACGGTATTCTCTTTATGGAATGAGAAGACCTTAGAATAATTCAGTTGAACTTGTCTTAAGAAAATGACAACAAAATAAAATATTTTAAAGAGCACTTGGATGCAATCTCAAATTTACTGCCTCGTTTCGTAATCTGGACGTTATTTCTGGCGAATCAGTAATTTTCCAGCTAATTATTTATTATACAGACATTCAAGTAAAGGGAAAAAATTATGCTTACAACTCCACAGCTGTCGGATAGGCGAGACTGAGCAAGAGCTGTTGATCTGCGTGATGAAATAGATCTGCGTCGCTTCTCGCAATCAAGAAGAATAACACTGTGTAGGGAAACGTCACTCACTCCAAGTGAGCATTCAAGGACGTGCTTGGGACATTTTTATCCTAATACATGGTGCTGAAGGGTACTCAGGCCTTCGTAATTGTACTGGTCAAACTACCGCTCGATACACAGATGTGTATTTACAACTGCGAAGTTTTAAAGCGATATATATGACTACGGCAATTCAGTAATCTTCGATTTCCTTTGAAATGAATTTCGTAGTCTGAAGAGTGAAAAAAAAAAAAACGATAGATCAATTATTGCAATGGAATTACTTACATTTTTGTTTAATTTAATGAATTTAATATTGCTGTTTTCAAATAAAAAATGTCACGTGACTTCCGTATGACCGATGAGGAAAACCCTTTCCAAAAACAATTGTTTCATTTGTTTAGGAAGGATTTGCAGTTAAAATTGAATTCAAATTTATTTAGTCCAAACTACACCCTCTGTCCAAAAAGAAACCGAACTTTTAGAAAATACAAGAAACTAGTAGCGCCACCTGTTGTATCTTTTTCTTGTCGAAAGCGACGGCCTTCATCAGTGTTGTATCAACTGTTTGTGACATTTGTTTCATTAGAAGCCGAGTTATAGTGCCAAGAGTGACAGTGTTTTTACGAACGGTCGGTCGTCACGATATTCATACCGTACGCAACGAATTCTCGCTATCAATCGCTTCAAAACTTCGAGATAAAACTCATTGACCATCTGGCCAGGCATAACGAATTCTTTGTGGATAATGCCCTTGGAATCGTAGAAACAAATCACCATTGTCTTTACTTTTGACTTCTTCATGCGACTTTTTTTTTTTTCGGATGTCCCTCTTCTGGTGGTCTCCACTCAGCACTCTGTTTCCGGCTCATACTCAAAACACCATTCAAATCAAATGTTGTGCACATTTGATTTCGTAATTCTCAATTAATCTTCAATCAATCTCACGTGATTTCATCACGTGAGATTGAGCAAAGAAATCACGAAAAGTGCGTGATTTCTTTGATGAAATCACGCACTTTTTGGATGTTAACTTCGCTCAGTCCAGTTTTTGGACGGACCGGCTTTTCATCGTCCTCAAGCGTCTCACGACCACTTTGAAATCACTTAAGCCACTCGTAAACTTGAGTACGGGATTAGCATTCAGCACCGTATGCTTTTTGAAGCATTTGATACGTTTCGGTAAAACTTTTACCAAGTTAAACACAAAAGTCAATCGGAGCTCTGTCTGAAACTCATTTTCTGACCGTTCGTTAAAACACACCTTCACTCTTGGTACTATAACTCGGCTTCTAATGAAATAAATGTCATAAACAGTTGACACAACACCAATAAAGGCTGCCGCTTTCAACAACAAAAAGATACAACAGGTGGCGCCACTAGTTTCTTCTATTTTCGAAAAGTTCGGTTTCTTTTTTGGACAGAGGGTGTAAACCGAATTTACCTTCTTCACTAGATACTTCTTGAATGTTCTTTCGTGTGTTACTCATAAAGAAATATGAAAATAAATCAGAAATATTGGAGTCACCTTTAGATCAAATCATATTAAACGCTAAATCATTGCAGTGTCTGTACCAGATGCGCAATCTACCAACATAAAGTGGGTTAATTTTTGAACCCTAAATGAAGTACCACAATAGCTTAGGCGCAAAGCTTTCCCCAGTTATCCGCTACACTCACATCAAGCCATCACATCGCAAATAAGGACATAATAAAAATACTGTAGTAAATCGCAGGTAAAACGATATAGTTGTACGTAGAGAATAGTATTCTGCAGCTGACAATTGTCTTTTCTTTAAAGAAGTCTCGAAGACTATGGGATGTTTTCAATTTGATTAGGTTTCCTATGCGAGGATGGCAGATTTTTTTGTCCGCTCAATAAACCGACCTGCCGAGAAACACTGGAATAACTGCGATATTATTTTCAAATATAGGGGTTCAAAGGAGCAGCGTCGCGGCCACGATTAGATTGAGTCTGAACACCCTGTCTTGGTGTCGTATTCACAAGTCTTTCATTCCTACTGCATGCCCCCTAATCTGTAAATTTTCTCAATATTCCACTAACATCAAAAACAGCAGAAAAAAAATGTTAATATTTCTGTGATTAAAAAATCTTTCATAAAAATAAATAAAAAATATATTAAAAAATAAACCAAAATTGCACAATAAAATATACAAAAAAATCCAACTAAACAAGAAAATTTCACGTTAAAAAAACCCAAAAAACTTTACCTTCATCATTTGGGAGCTTAATACCAAAACTGAATAAATCCACCATCACTTACAGACCTCAAAACTCGATTTGTTGTTCATCACTGAACTTCTACCACTACAATTCACCCAAACTCTCCCCAAGTACATCATGCATGGCAACTTCCGTAACAAAACGGAAAGATACATGCGCCTTTGTTAGGTCTGATGTCACATATAACAGTTGACAAATCGCCAGTAATTCAAAAATAAAATAAACCGCATTAAATATTAATTGATATTGAAAGTGGAAAGTATAAACACCACTCTTACATATATAACTTCCTTTAATGTAGTTTTCATGATCCCATTTTAAATTTATGTATCGACTAATATACTCTTCTACCTATAGAGGGCGACTGTTGTTTTCCCACCACGCTGAGCATCGTAAAAGAACCAGCTGAGTGCTACTTTTCTTCTCATTTAGTATTAGTAATGACTGTTGCTGCTTCATTGAACTGACAATGCTCAATGCAGCATTTCGGACTATAAAAACAGTATAAATGTCACATTACAGTGAGGTCGCGAACCACATACAGGACACAAAATAGTTCCTTAATAGGTGAAAACTACTCTGCCAATCTAAAATCAAATCAATGAGAAATACTAGAAATAATTTTACCTTCTCCATAATTCGTCTTCAGCTGAACTTCAGACATTGCGTGATCCAATTTAAAACCTCGACCTGTTTTGCGACCCAATATCGAAGCGAAAGGAGACATTCCAATGCCTCCACATGACAAATCTAAGTCGCAACGAAGCTTCGATTGTAGCCGCAGAACGAGTAGCCTTGAGGGGGGTGGGGATAGCCGCAGAGACCTGTTTACAGAAATGAAATCATCAACAGGATCAGAAAACGCGTTGGTGTTACGTCCGTTAGACGGAAATACCGCTACCTCATGCATTTTTCGCACTTCCGGAACCCTATCCGACAATCGCTAACTCTTAAATGACACGAGCGGTGATCTCCGATTAGCTCCCGAAGAGTGCGGAGACCTTTGGTCAAGAGCTTGGAAGTCGCAAACCGAATAACTTGGTTTGTAGTGAAAAGCACGGTAAGATCAAAATAATATCCGTATTTTGTCGCGGATTGGCAGCGTAAAAGAAATATAAGGAAAGTAATTAACTGGGTGTCATTAATTTATGTGATTTTGGCAACATTCCATAGGTGGAACTCATGTCACATGACTGGAATTTTCCTCAGCAAGAATGTCAGTTGATATTGACCCCGGATTCTTTACAAAAAATAAAATAAATAAATAATAATCCATTCGTATTATTTTGATGATAATAAAAGTAAAACTATACGTGCTTAGGAGATACCGATATTTATTTATTTTATTTATTCTTATGGCGAAAGCAGCTACAAAACGATACTCATGAATCATTACTATACTTTCTCTTCAAACAATGAACTAAAATTTCAACATTTTCTGCATAACGGATGTGACGTATTGCTTTGTGTTTCCGTGGCAACAGTACTCTCGACTGTCAGTTCCTACTGGTTTTCTTTTTTGCTAATAAATTAATTCATTTCATTCTAAGCCCTCTGTAGCTTTAAGAGTTTAATGAGGAGGAAATTGGAATAATACAAATTTTTAAATGTTTTTTCTCGTAATTTTCGATGCAAGTTCAGAGAGCCAGTTACTTTCCGAGTTTACTTTAAGAATCAGTTTGTTTTGTACTTGCAAGTATCGTTAAGACTGCCATTAAACAAAACGCTGCTTACTTTATTCTTACGTCATTCTGCATACCCAAGCAGAATGACGTTACACGCTGACTTCGGCTAACTATTGTAAAAGAAACTTCCCAAATAAATCTTATAGTGTAGTAATTCCTTAATACATTAATAATAATGTTGAATTACTTTTTTTTTTCTTTTAGTTGGTTTAAAACCGAAATAGTTCGGTATTATAATTACTGTTCTTTCTTTCTTCTTTATCCAAATCTTGACATAATTCTCAGAACTATTTTAAATCCATCGCTGATGCAATCATTCGATTTATAAATGTACTGGCTTATCGCACGGTATTGTGTTTACGGAAATGCCGTGACAATTCTAACTTATCTGCTGTGAATCGCAGAATATATTTAAGTTAACGAAGGACACTACTTAGTTTTGGATTGTGTCGAGTCGTAGTTTAGCCAGGAGAATGGCTGCCTTCCTGGAAACAACACGTAAACACTTGAAGTGCCAATCACGCGATATCGCATGATGCGAGTTCGCACCTGGCGGCAGATCACGCGTTATCACGTGGACGTCGTTAACTAAATAAAAAAATAATAAAAAATTTGGCCACCAAAGGAAATTCCAATTTTCAGCTTGGCAATGAATGTGTTAAGCGAAAGACGCGTCTATCGGGGTTATTATGACATGTACTGAAAAAATTGGTCATTTTAATATACAAGTTGGTCTTTAGTAATTTTGAATTTCAAAATTGCATGTACAGATCTTGTTGTATTTATGTATTTACGCAATGAACGTCGACATCGAAGATCTGGTAAATTTTATTAATCGAACGACAATGAGTTGCTGATATGAATAAGCGGAGTTACATGCTTACCGATTTCTAAATGTTAGGTCTATATATGATCAGTTATTCCTTTCTTCGACGCTTTCCTTAAAGGCTATGAACTAATTTTAAAATAGTGCAAATTAAAACTCGCATTTGGTGATACTTCTTGCACAATAACAATAACTTCATTATGTAACTTTTTGATTATTTATAAAAATAGTTCATAGCCTTTAAGGAAAGGACTGGAGAAAGGAGTCGATGACACATATATAGACCTAACATTCGAACTGATATATACCAGTAAAGCCTGCAGAGTATCCGTAACTGCTGAGTAATACGTATGCCACAGAAAATCACTTTTTATTATTGAAATATACGTAATCTTAATCGGAACGGCTCTCTCACTGTTCCAAAAGCTTGAGAAATTGATATTCTCAATTGAACTAAATAACGTTATCTGTTATATTTTAATTTAATTTCATTATTTATAATCTCAGCCATTAAATATAATCCTTGAACACGTAAAGAGAAATAATTATATAATAAAAAGTTATTCACTGTGGAATATGTGTTATTCTGTAGTTATTGGCATCTGTGATCGCATTGCCAATCTTTACAACAACAACTATAATAAAAAATGAGGTAAGTCTGCGAGGCCCTTCCGTAGATCATTACGTTATAGATTAATGATTAAAGGAGAGGTTTCTTGGGAACACTATTGATCAACTAACATTCAGGAGAACCACATCCCCAATATACCACTCTTTAATAGCAGTCGGTCAGCACACACTTCTTCAAGCCAATAGTTTACATTCCAAAGCTATGAAATGTGTTAGTAAAATCCAAGATTTTCATAAGATATCCATTCCCTTTATCAGCTAGCATACTTTCTATGTTGTCTATTATCAAATCTAACAGCCTTTTCCTCAAGGTCCTTCTTTCTCATGCTTCTTGAGAAAATTGTTTAGCAACATCACAATAATTTCTCCTTTGTTCTTATCGTGAGCATGCGAAAGAAGGAAATTTTCAGGTCAATTTTTTAAAGCGAGAATTGAGAGGGTTAAGTTGTTTGTTTTGGCTTGGGAACCGAGCTGCTGTTTCGCAAAATTATTAATCTGTGTTGATGGCGATATAACCAGAGGTCACACACTCGCACACACGCACACGCACGCACGCACGCACGCACGCACGCACGCTCACACACAGACAATCTCTAGTTGCTTGGATGAATGGCGTCTAGCAAACGAGTACTAGAGTCATTAAAACAAAACAATTTTCGAATTCACCGATTCTCCATCTCATACGGTTTACTAAACCTTGATATAAATTTAACAGTGTTTTTCTAATTCAGAAAAACTCTCAGAGCCTGTGTAGCTCAGTGGATGTGGCGTTTGTCAACCACGGCGCTTGGCCGCACGAAGGAAGACTTGGTTTCGAGTCTAGTCGCCGACTAGAGGAAATTTTTCTAAGCCTTTTTTCGTCCGGTTCCCGAGTTAGTCGATCTCTGGCACGGGCAAGCAGGTTTTTCCTCCCGGAAACTCGGGTTTTTCGTCCTGTAAACTCAAGAAAATCGGCCGTAGAACCCACATATTTCAGACATTAAATATATTGTGTTAGGGTTAGGGACCACGAGATGGCGGCACATTTGAGCCGTCTCTCTTCACTGAGTACCGCTTAATTAGTGATAGCCTTGGGCCATCTATCTCTGATTGGTACCAGTGGAGATTGAACTGCCCACTCAGTCTCCAAACGTTAGACAGGGCTAAATGGCCTCGCCTACTCTCCGTATATGGGAATAAAAAGGCGTTAGCTGATTTTTTTTTTTATATATTTTTCTAATGAGAGATGTTGCATCTGTTTAAATCAATTTCAATAAACTTTTTCTTGCATAAACAACAGTATGGAATAAATGCTGCTATTAATTCCTAAAAACGAAACCGTTGTCAGAAATTAACCAATAACCAATTAATGTATACAGTTATGCAACTGATATATACAGTATGCATATAAAAATAAATAACACCCTGCCTTTAGAGATAGGGTGATGAGAAGTTGTCACTGGCATTACCCGGAAAGAGTGAAACGTACAGAACGCAGACCGAAAATAGGCAAACATCAGGAATTCCAAAAGTTAATCGCAATCGACGAACATGGGTAAACGTGGGATCTTAGCGACTTTGATCAAGGACGTATTATCGGTGCAAGACAGATGGACTCATTCTATCCCATAAGTGGTAAAACCATAAGGGTCTTGAAGGCAAGTGTTTCCACGAGTATATCTTCAACGGACGTATCATCGCCTACCACATGAACGCTGGGAGCTCGTATATTCGTTGATTTCCGTGGTCTTTGCCGATATTTAGGCTTGAACAAATCAGTTGCAGGGAATTGCGATACAAATGACATCCAGTTTTCATGTGGAAAGTCCAAGCAAGGTAAGCGAGCGAACGTTACGATCTATCCTTCATGCTATAGGCTACTGGATTCGACGCACTAATCGTGTACCCCTATGGAAAGTACTTCATCGGTCATTGCTCCTCTCCCGGTGTTGGGATCATGAAATCTTTACGTGTACAGAGTGGAGCAGAGTCCTGTGGTCTAATGAATATCCATTATCAGCTGTACCGAGCTGAGGTCAGTGTGCCGGTATGGCGTTGAGAGTATGACGCCATGGCTCCGTCGGGCCATGTGTACTCTATTCAGGAACCTAGAGGTTCTGTGATGGTTTGGAGGAGCCATCTTATGTGACATATCAGATTATATAATGCGTGTCTGGAGAGGTCCTTAAAACGCGAGCTCCCAGAATGAGCAGACTGATCGCCTACACACTTTCATGGTTTTCTCGCATCATGCAATAGATGGTCTGTTTAAGCAGAACATTAGCAGCTTCACAGGGCTACTTCCACCTAGGCATTGTTCTAGGAGAGAATATTCATTTGAATTTAGGACCATTCAGTGGTTCCCAAGGACCCCGGATTTAAATCCGATCGAATCTCTCCGGTATAGCGAGAGATAAAATACATGTACCGTAGTTGTGTGTATGTGGGGTCTATGTCTATGCCTCGCGATAAAGGACGCAGTTAGGCAAAGGTTTTATGTATATTTAAGATGAAGTGACCTGGCCGGTCTCTCAGAAACAAGTAGCAGGATTTGTCTTTGCGAAACACACGGAAAAACACCCAGAGAATTTACGCAGGGTAACAATCGTGCAATGTCAAAACATAGTGGGGTTCAGGAGTACATTTCAAATTACTCGACTCCACGGAAACGTCCGATATTTTAATAATAATAGTAATAATATAAGCAGCACTTTGTACATGCAAAATAATACCACCGAATGCGATTACTTTCGCCTTTTATGCAAATTTGTTTTTGAATAAAAGGGAACAAAGTAGTAAATTTACAGAATATATTGAGAATAAGCACCCGGTTTTGAGGAATAATAAAACCGCTATTTGGAAAATCTTCGAAATATTAAATTCAGCACAATAAGCATGGAACTTGTGCGAAATGGAGATTGAATTTCTACACCATTATAATGGATAACAATGGGGCCCATACTATTGTTTACTTCGATCAAGAGTGGACAGCAAGGAGAGCTAATGACAACAATTCAATGAATGTCTTGACGTCACCAATGGCCACAGTGGAACAACCGTATATAAGCCAGTAGGACAGTAACGCAATGAGCGTCTTTGTTCAAAAGTTCTTTGTTTTGGGCATCAGTTCAGAAAGTCAATTTCAGAAGTGACTGGGTATAATTGAAAGAATTCTTTCAATCCGTACTAGAGCGCATAGGCAGATTTATTTTTTATCGCTGTAATGTTGAAGACTGTTTTCAACAGACAAAGATAGTTAAAGGTCTGCTTATTGGATTTCTCATAGATCACGCGATGTTGATCGCCGAGGCGGCTCAGTGCGGACGGGTGCTGCTACATATACATCTTTATTCATTCTTCCAGAAAGGAAGAAGGAAGTATAGCAGCAGCGTTTATACACTGAAGATGACAGGGTTGAAGTGGGTGGGGATACATGAATAAACATGACTGTTTTTAAAATATGAATTTTATGCCTTTGGAAATTTGTATACTCATTACGTTTGTGACTTCTGCAGATTCAGTAATTATTTCAATGAAAATCACACTTGGAATGTAATAATAATCATTTCCCCGATTGACGGATAGGAAATATGGATAGTTTCTCTCTCTCTCTCACCCTCTCTAGTGAGATACCAACCATATTTCTCGCTTTATAAATTTGACTCAAGTTAATAACATTCACCAGTTCTCTATAAAATTGATTTCATCTCATATAAATAATGTTTAGCCTAGAAACGTGCAGAGTTGATATGACCATCCCAGAAAAAGGATGTACATGACACCGCCAGTCTCTCTCTCTCTTTTAATATCTGGATATAACTCTCCGTTTATTTCCGTTTGCCTCGGTTTAATCTTAAAACGTAGATACGTATAGGTTGCGAGAGACTACATGTTAATATTTAGTATCTAACTAGTAGTCTGACGCAACCTATGTATTTCAGTTTTATAGATATATTTCAGTTTTTTTTCTGATTTAGTTTATTGCACATGTTAATTAGCAGAGATTTCATATCTATATTTTTATGATGCACTTATTATGATATGTAGTGAACCTATAGCGGTGTCGGGAAATGTGATCTTAATGGACTTTAGAGTTAATTAAACAATTTTAATTTTAATATATATATTTTTATATTAGGCCAGCAACGGAGAAAAGTGATTATACTTGTGCACTTTTGGTACTGCACGTGAATTTTTTCCTAAATCACCCAAAATGAGAAATGAACGAAACATCTAAACGTTGTTATGATCCTTATGGGCTAGTCCGCCATCTCGTGGCAAGATTATCGTTATATTGTTTCTCCAGGTAAAGACGAAATGTTTGATTATAGTTCATTAAAAGACATTGTTATACAATGAAATGAAATTAATCAAGCAGAGTCGAGGGTTTATTAATTATCGGACATCAAGCCGTTCACAGGATACGGTGGTCAGCGCTATGTCATCACGGTGTATCCTATTTCCGTAGTGTTGAGTTCTCCATGCCAGGTTGCCTGCTTTGCAGGATGAAAAATCACAGGATAAACTACGGAAAAACCCTACTGTTCTTGTCCAAGACTGGTTAAATTGGCTGTGACTGAGGAAGATCCTTCAACTCCTCACGTCACCTATCGGAATCGAAGCTAGGACACTCCTTCCGCAGGAATACGGTTGCGAAGACGGACATGCATAGATTAACCGCGGAGAGATGGTTAGAATTCGCTTCTCAATATTAGATCATCTACATGCCTTAAATCAAATAATGAAAAAGAAAAGAAAAAAATATTAATAAATATAAAAGCGGAAGAATATTCTCTCATGTAAAAATCTTTTTATTGTAAAATTTTCCCGAAGTGTTATAAGCATCTTTCAGTACAGGTCTACACAAGCTGCCTCCTAAAATGATGAAAACATAGTGCCATTATTATTATTACTACTATTAGTGGTAGTTGTAGTAGTAGCAGTAGTAGTATTAAAAATAAACTCATTTCGAACATGCGGAAACAGTTATTTTGGAAATCACTAATTTGCGACAATTAGTATCAAAACCACAATAAACATAATATACAGAACACCAGATAATAATCCTCTCATCTTTCTGCATGAGTTAGAAGCATAGCTAAGCGTCATCGAACCTCGTACAACACATAGGCTCATCCTAATAGGAGACATTAATATAAATACCCTTGGCTACCCTTCTTCAACCACTAACACATACATTGAAATACTAAGTCAGTACAACATAAACCCTAACATTAATACTTAGAGTAATTCCTCGTGGCCGCAGTCTTTGGAGCTTTTCTGAATAATTAATTCTACACTGGTGTCACTGAAACACACACCACAACACAAACAAAAAACCACAATGAACGAAATTTCTCTAAACACTGTAACCTGAAATAGTTGAGTACTTATTCCTTTAGATTGCAGATGCTATGTTATCATCATGAGCAATATCCCCCATTGATCGGTTTTCTTCAAAGGGTCTTTCATGAAGATGACATGAGTCACATCCTTAAATTGAGGTATTGTTCAAAACATATCATTTTCTCAAGTTTGGATATTGATCAAATACTTACATATGAGTAAATGATTAGCATTCATTCACATGAATGCGATGACAACATATCCTAAAATTATTCATTCTTCATTAACTTTGGTATTTATTCATGTAGTAAATTAATGTTACATTTAATTTTTTAAACCAATATTGAGTATTAATTTTACCTGCAATTCCTTGTGCTCTTAACCTATTTCGGTAACTGAAATTTATTTGTTTTTCTTTCTTTAGCGTTAGTAATTTTAAGTAACGAATATTTGCGAGAAACAAGGTTTTTGAACTCGCTCTTGTGTTTTCTTTTAGAAATTTCTTTTGCCAGCACAACAAATAAATAGTTATTTCTTATTATTTCAAATGAATATTAGCTCTGTAATATATACTTTGTTAATTTCTATGTTACCCTTTATTTGACTGTAATATCATTAACAAATGGATCTGTTAAATTTATATCTGTTAAATGGATCTGTTAAATGAATTTGATTAAATTCTTACAGTATTGTAACTTTTCAGGTGAAATCTTCTCCACTAAAATTCTGGGTATTAAAAAAAACCGTTTTTTTTTAATTTTTTCTCAAAGTTATCAGTATCAGTTGGATGATATCAAAAATGAGCTCACTCATCTTCACTAGGCTGAGCATACATGTTCTGGATGAGAGGGGGAGTGATGGAGTGATGGGGTTAGGTGGGGAGAAATGAAGGGAAGACATCTGTCACCCTCTTGACGACCTTTTCACTTCCACCACCTTTTCCCATCCCAAAAATTTCGGAAAAAGAGTGAGAGAAACAGACACATGGTCTAACATCAAAATCCCTTTTTGAGGATAAAATTCTTAACATAAGGACAAATAATATAGAATACCCTTCGAGCCACAGAGAAAACATTTGCCCTATGATGTCTGAAAGTAAGATAATCTCACATCAACATCATATCCAACAACATATAGAAACATGTCCGTGAATCTTCTGCGGGAAAGTTTCATTTGGAAGGAACGGTCAGGATTAAGGGTCAGGTAAACTCCACTATAAGCAAAAGCAAATGATTCAAGTGTCTTTGCAGTTACGGCAATTTGTTCATTCCATGCAGCTATCATATTGTGTTGTGGTGATTGTTATCCAGGAAAGTAAAGTAAAATAATGGGTGAGCCACAAAAGTCATTGAAATTTTCTTTCTTCAGGAAATTAGCAAGAGACATAACTCTTCACCTAGCTCTAAAAGGATGGAGACCGATTATTATTTTATTAGGCACATACATTGTGATGTATTTATCCAATACCACTTGGGAAAAGTTACACAATAAGTGGTCTGATATACTCGGCTACTTGCAAAGAAGAGTTCACTACGAAATGGACCTCGGTGATTGTTATATTCTGAAATGCCAAGATTGGGAACTAATATTTGATGATACAGGAGCTGATGGAAGTAAAGTTTTTTCTATTAGTTGTGAAGAAGCTGAGAGATTTACACCAAAAATGTACGACATTGATAATCATTTACTATTTTTGGAAACTGAATTACCATCTGTCTGTATAATGGGGAAAATTATCGCTAATCATTTAAATTCATCAATGGTAAAATTAGACTTTCAAGATTTTATCCAATTCGATAAAGATTTTTTATTTTGGGACATTTACTAACATTTTACAAAAACTGTTTGTGTATTTGTGTATATTTATGTAAAAGAATACACAGAATGTTTAGGGAGGCATGGTGTCATTTCCAGACTGACACAATATCAAATGTATGGAAGTGTGGTTACCATGTTATCTCATTTAAAAATTCTTTTGTGTGACCAGCTATTTTGATGTAATGTAATCAAGAAACAGTGAGTAACAAAAATTTAATTCATTGAACTCTTTGAAAAATGTTAAGAGTCTAAACTAAATATTGTGAAATATTTTTAGGTAATTACATGTTTCGAATTTTTCTCAGTGAATATACTTGTAAATAGTATTTCAGCAAAATAAAATACGCATTTGTAAACTTAAATGAACAAAGATTGTGCTTATGTTGTTGAGAATTTCCAAAGTGAAATTTTTACTCACTTATTCTGATTAGAATTTGATATTTAAATCCACAACTTTATATCTTAATGCAATTCTGTTTAATTATTTAAAAAAAAATAACAACTGAGAAATTAATGCAGGATGGGAAAAAAGTGTTGAAAAATCTTAATATCCATGTCTTGATTATTTCAGAAATTGTCTAATGCTACCTATTGATATTATTTGAGTTATCTGAAAACAATTCCTCCACATAATCGAAAATCCGAACTGTTAGAATTTGGTTGTTTTGCAGAGAGAGAGAGAGAGAGAGAGAGAGAGAGAGAGAGAGAGAGAGAGAGAGAGAGAGAGAGAGAGAGAGAGAGAGTCCAGAAACAATGCAAAACAAATAAAGTAATGCTCTTCAGTGAGAAAAGAAGACTCATTTAAACAAAATTATTCCAAAATCA
>NW_028328158.1:0-14932 GCF_054136105.1 Typopeltis vanoorti
TTTATCTAAAAATTTTAATTTAAATGATTTGATTCAGTGTACCATTTGCGAAATGTATGCATTGAGGAGAGCAATTGAAGTCTGGTTAAACAACGATAGTGGAGTGATTGTGTGCAGAAAGTGTAAAGAATGTAAGGATTTAAAGAGTGTTTCAGGTCGTGTGAGTGATATCGTTGTTGAAAGTGAGAATCTAGATAACAGTGATATGCGAGGTATGAATAGTGATGTTTGCAAGGTAGTACCTGATAGCTGTGAGAGTGGCATTGAAAGTGAGAATGAAGGTAAACATACAGAATGAATGAATGAATTATTGGAGAATAAAAATGATGAGACTGATGCAATGAGCGAGATCACTCGGTTATGCGGAGCGATATACAGAGTAAATTGGCAGCTGGAGCGTTGGCAAAAATGTTTACGAAGCATACCGATTAATAAACGGCAAACGTATGATAGATAAAATAAGAGTATGATAGTGAGTGTAAACAAAATGAAAGAGTGAGTGTTGTATGGAGATTCCTTAGTAAGAGGTGTGTTAGTTGAGAGTTTAACAAAATCATACCAACCTGGTGCGAACGTAAAGGATGTAAGCGAGTCAAATAGAATGCAAAAGCAGCGGGTGAAAGAATTGATAGTGGTAGCAGGTACAAATGATTTAAAAGGAGACAAAATGGCTATGAGTCAGGATGTGAAGGAATTGCTTGAGGTAACAAAAGAGAAGAGTGAGAGAATTAGAATGGTGAGTCTGTTGCTGCGGTATGACAGTGAAGTGTATAAAAGGAGGGCCATAATTGGTAATGACTTTATGCGTGAATTATGCAGGATGAGTGGTGTGGAATTTGTGGATGTGTGGAGTGAGTTTGATGTGCAAAAGGATTTCTATAAGATGAATGGTTTACATTTGAATGGATTTGGTGTACGGAGACTTGAAAAGGTATTGTCGAATGTAGTGGAAGTGAATGTGCAGAATCAGGGAAAATAGAGTTATTAAGGGGGAGGGGAAGTAGATATGCAGACTTTGGGGAGACACTTGAGTGTATGAATGTGTGTAATATGCCCAAGTGAATACGAAAGACCACGAATCAGAATGGGATAGTTAGTATAAGGCATCAAAATAGGGATGGGACAAATCGGCTTCTGCAATTCATGTATACTGATGCTAGAAGTATTAGGAACAAGAAGGAAGAATTTTTGGCCTTGGTTGGCACTTCCAGGCCACAGGTTATTGGCATTAGTGAAACATTGCTGACAGAAGATGATATAGCGTGTGATTGAATGTGAGAGGTATGGCGTGTTCAGGAGTGACAGGGAGAATAAAATGGGGGGGGGGTGTTATTGATGATAGCTGATGAGCTACAGCCAAGGAGAATAGAAGTGGAACTGCATGATAGAGAAAAGAGCACATTTGAGGCTATTTGGTGTGAGATTGAAACTGGCAGAACAAAATATACAGTTGGGTGCTGCTATAGACCAGGTGATGGAATAGATGGTGGAGATAGTATGCATAAACAAATCGAAATGAGTGGAAGGAGGGTAATTATTATGGGTGATTTCAACTATGGTAACATTGACTGGAAGGAGGAGGGGGGGAAGGAATTGGATTTTATGCGGTTATTAAGCGATAACTATCTGCAACAGCATGTAATGGAAAATACTAGGGGTCAGAGAGTGCTTGACCTAGTAATTGCATCTGAAAATTTGGCTGTAACTAATATGACCACGTTCCCACCAATTGGTGAGAGTGATCATAGGGCCTTGACTTGGGAGGTGGCTAAAGGTGTGGAATTTACCATTAAGACAGGATACATGTGGAATTATCGGGCTGATAAGTATGACAAGCTTAGGAGTTTGATTGGATCAGTGCCATGGCATGTACAACTGCAAGGGCAAGATGTTGATAGTGCATGGGAGGCGGTTAAGAAGTGTTTGCATGAGGCAATGGCTGACTGTATACCTAGAGTTCAAGTAATAAATCAAGTAGGGATTAAATGGATGAATAACACCATTAAGCTTGAGCTGCAAAAAAAGAAACTACTGTGGACAAAATTTAAGGAGAAAGGTGACCGGCAGGTCACCTTTCTCCTTAAATAAACGGTATAAAGCCCAGGCCAGAAGGGTAACGAGTGTGGTAAGAAAAGCAAAAACGGATTATGAAAGAACATTAGCCATGCAGGCTAAAGAGAATCCCAAGCAGTTTTTTTGATATGTTGCAAGTAAAAGAAAAAATGTGTATGGCAGAATAATTTTAAAGAATGCCAATGGTAGGGAGGTAACCGAATCAGTTGATATAGTTGAATTACTGAGTGAGCACTTTGCAAGAATATATCATCCAGGTGATGACATTGCAGAAATGAATGAATCAATAGATTATATGGGAATTGTGGTGAATGAAATGGAGGTGAGTAGTCTATTACAAAACCTCAATGTCAATACATCTGTGGGATCGGATGGTATACCAGCTCGTGTCGTACGTGAAGTGGCGCTAAAGAATTGTCAGTACCCTTGACCATTTTGTTTAATTTGAGTCTTGGGTCTGGGTTAGTCCTGAGGGGATGGAAAGAGGGGAAAATAGTTCCATTGCATAAAAGAGGTTTCAAGACTGCTGTTGTAAATTACCGGCTGATTAGCATATCAGGAATCGTTGTCAAGGTCTTGGAGAAATTAATCAAGAGAAGAATACAGGATTGGACAGATGAAAATGGGATACTGTATGGGGGACAACATGGTTTTGTAATGGGTAGATCATGTCTCAGTAACTTGGTCACATTTTATAACACAGTGATGGCTGACCTTGATAAGAGTAATGGGTTTACAGTGATTCTACTCGACCTTGCTAAAGCCTTTGACAGGATACCACATGGAACTCTAATCAGTAAACTGCAGCATATGGGGATGGATAAAGGGTTGGTGAGATGGATAGGAGGGTGGCTGATGGAGAGATATCAGAGAGTGGTTTATTCAGGAGTAGAGTCCAAAAGATGGCTTCTGAGTGGTTTGCCGCAGGGTTCTGTTCTTGGACCACTACTTTTCAATTTGTTCATTAATGATATAGGAAAGGATCTGAGAGGAAGTGTTCACTTGTTTGCTGATGATGCAAAGTTGGGTAGAGCAATTGTGAGTGCACAGGATGTCAAAATTTTGCAAGATGATTTGGATAGTTTGGATGACTGGACTAAGGAAAATGGATGTCAATTTAATGTGGCAAAGTGTAAGGTTACGCATTTTGGGGTAAAAAGATTAGCAGCAGTATATCACATTGGTGGAACTGTACTCCAGGAGATTGATGAGGCCAGGGATTTGGGAGTGTTGGTGGATAGGGAGTTGAAGTTTAGGGGACACATTGCAAAAGTGGCAAAATCAGCTCATCAAATCATTTCGTTGCTGAAAAAACACTTTAACGAGCAGAGACAAACAGGCTATTGTTCCTCTGTATCGAGCCTTGATAAGACCACATCTAGACCACTGTGCCTAGATATGGGCGCCAGGGTTTCTTCTTGATGGGGAGGAGGTGGAGAGGATCCAGAGACAAGTGACCAAGATGATAGCAGGTCTATGGAATGAACCTTATGAGAATAGGTTGTAGATTTGTGGGTTGCAAAAATTGGTTGATATGCAGAAAAGGGTGATATGATTGAGACATTCAAATTACTGAAGGGTTTCCTTAAAATTAATCCAGAAGATATTTTTGAGAATAGGACTGGTGGTGCTGGGCAAGAATGTGGTTAGCAGGAGTGTTAGAGCTAGGTTTTTTACTTGAAGAGTGGTGAATGAGTGGAATGAACTGCCAGAGTCTGTTGTGGATACTATGACTGTGAATGAGTTCAATGCGAGGTATGATAGATTCTGTGTGAATGTCGAATAGTTGTTCTTGACATGATGTTAGGGCCTCCCTCAATGTGTCTGTCGACTCTTTGGAGTTGCCTGGAATAATAATAATAATAAAAATGATAATTTCTTTGGGGGCCTGGGCACCCCCCAAAGAAAAGGTAAAAACACTAGAAAAATTTCCAAAAATCCTTTCCTAATTAAAATTCATTTTTTTATTTATGTTGTGTGCTACTTATGAATTAGCGATCACTGCAGATGCTCAGTTATAGGTCGTATGCGATGTGTGGTGTGTATTCGCAAAACGTCTACTCAACTCGCCCCCCCCCCAAACGTTAAATCCTGAGCGCTCGGCCCCCTCCAAGATTAAATCCTGAGTGCACCACTGGTTGGAGCTAGGTTTCTTACTTGGAGAGTGATGAATGAGTGGAATAAGCTGCCAGTCTGTTGTGGGTGCTATGACTGTGAATGAGTTCAGGGCAAGGTATTATAGATACTGTGTGAATGTCGAATAGTTGTTCTTGACATGATGTTAGGGCCTCCCTCGATGAGTCTGTCGACTCCTTGGAATTGCCTGGAATAATAATAATAATAATAAGACAGTTTTTTAAACAAATGAAATGTTATTTATTGCCAAAAAACATTGTCATTGTAGCAGGAATATGAAAGTAGAGAATAAGGTAAAAAATAGATGTAGATGAAGGTAAAATAACTGAACTACTACAAAATGATTTATTATTATTATTAACATCTGACCTCCAAGTAGCCAAAGTCTCATCGAGGTAGGTACACACTATTGCACACAGTGCTCATCTAATCATGCCTTAAAGTGATTCACTGTGTCTACATTGCAACATACTCAGGACATTCCACTCACCAAGCACTTTCCATGTAAAGAACCTGCTCCTCACTCCTCTGCTAACATCCTCCTTATGCAGCTTCCAGCGATGCCCTTTTGTTCTACCTCCCTCCCATTCTATGAAAAATGTCTTCCATGTCAACCTGATAACAACACCTGACTAGCTTATATGTCTTGATCATATCCCGAGGCTCTGCGACTTACATTCTCTCAATCTTTCCTCATACTCCACATTCCAAAGGTGACTGACCTTTGTGAATCTTCTCTGGATCATTTCCAACCTATCCGGCAACCAAATCTGTGTGCAATAATCCATATGAGGCCTTATACAATGCCTTATACAATGGCATCATTTTTTTTTTATTTCTTTATTTCTGCATGTCTGGTTCTACCTCATCATTGCTATTATCTGATGTGACTTCACAACTAGTGCAATGTGGTCCATGAATTTTATGTCCTAGTCCACCATCAGTCCTAGATTTGTCATCTCTTCTACATCCTTTCAAGTTGAACTTCCAAGTGTATACCTTACATCCCATTACTGCTTAACAAATCTCAAAATCTTACACTTTGCAACATTGAATTGACATTCCACTTACCTGCTCATTCATGCAATCTGTTCAAGTCCTGTAAGGCTGTAAGATCCACTTTAATCTGAATTGCTCTCCCCAATTTTGTCATCTGCGAATAGCTGCATATCATTAGTTAAAGCCATTCCAATATCATTGACATACAAATTGAACAACAATGGTCCCAAAACTGACCCCTGTGGTATACCACTAGTGACCTTCCTCTTTGGAATACATTACCTCCATATACAACTTTCTGATACCTATCTGAAAGTTGTATAAGTTAAGTTCTGAAACCAAAACTAATAATATATAAGTTATGAACCAAAACTAATAATATATAAGTTATGAAACCAAAACTAATACTTTCCAATTAATGAAATAATTTACCTTTCTATAATTACAATAAATATCATAAGTTCTCCATACATACATAGGTATCAGTATGAAGTGCGGTATTTACATTTATTGATTGTGTTCATATAAACATACTTAAACGAGGTGCCAAGCTTGGAAGCATTGCTGCTAAAGATTGAAATATGTCACGTGATGAAGATAGCTTCTCAATATGGCTGAGAGTGATACTGCATCTACGGGTGAGCAGCCAAAATGAGGTAGAGGTCGACCCCAGAAATCTGAACCAAGATCTGAAAAATACACCGTAGTTTCTGATGAACCAAAACCCAAAAAAAAAGTCATGGGAAACCAAAAGGGAGTTTCAAGAAAACACACAAGGCCACAAGCAGTCCAGGAAAATCTGTGAAAAGAGGACAGGGGAGAACCAAGGAAAGAGGATAACTCGGATGCTAAAAGCACATCTGAAAAAAAATGATGATTATGATGGTGCAGAAGAATCAGAGTAAAATGTTAAAAACATTTGAGCTAAGAAGTTTATAATATTCAAGAGATGCAGGTGTGCTTGAAAAAAGTATCTTAAGATTCTTGCATTATTAAAAAATGTGGACTGTTTTATTACCAGCAATACCAAAAAATTGGTTTTAATATTTTGATATTATAATGGTTATTTTTTTTAGTATACAGTTTTCTTTAAATAAGTTCTGATAATTGTTATACATGATTTATTTTACTGAAAATAAGTACACTGAGTTTTTTTTCATTTTTCTCGATAAAAATAATTCTGCTTTTAAGGGCATGTTAAAATGGAAGTAGTTGTTTTAATACATAACGTTCTCTTTAGGGATAAACTAAATATTTATCACTTCTGGCATTTATTGTGGTGATGTAAGATATCACTGTACATATTTATTTTTATTTATGATTTTTTCCAATTAATGAAATAATTTCATTAATTGATAAATTTCATTAATAAATCCTGAGTGCATGTGCATGTTATCACTTGTTCACTGTATAATACTATAAATACGTGAGACGTATGAAATCAATTTTAGAGGAGATAAGGCGACTGATTTTGATGTGAACGGATGTATTATTTTAGACTGAGCCTGATTAGTTTGTTTATAAGGTTTTTCACAAAACACACATTGCACTCGTGCAGACACAGTTTGTTTCCTACTGTCTCCCCCACCTCTGCATGAAACATGCAAGAGGTCTAATGGCCAGCAGGCCCCACCCGCAATGAGGACCAGTGGTGGATTTATGGTTTTATTTAGGGAGGTAGGATTTAAATCTGGCCAAGTGATTTCGTGACTCTCCTTTTCAATATCATAGGACAGCTAGTTGTATTTTATTGCTGGTAGACACCTAAGAGTGTCTACAGGATTTGCTAGTGGACCCTCACAAGTCCACAGGATTATCTTTAACCTGCTCGGGACACCTGAGTAATCTCTACTCTTTCTCCATCTGTGTCTTAACATATTTTTAAATTATTGTCATGGCATAACTGCTGAATAAGGCCAACTTCGAGGAAGTATACATGGAATTCCTCAGACTAGGAATGCTGCTGAGTGATAATTGGCCAGGAAAAGTCAAGCTCTTTGTCACATCCCCCCCCCCCACACACACACACACAGCAGTCACAGAGGACAATATGGATGACATAAGTGAAGAACCCATAACTCTGAATCAGATTTTGCACACTCCCCAAGTATGGAAGATGCTGCATCTCAAGAAGCAATTATCATACCTTGGAAACAGATACAGAGTTCCAAATGGTCAAAAAGAAGAGGAAAATTTCCACCAATGTGGAAGAACCCAAAACAACAGGGATAGAAGCACTCAATGGTCCTAAAGAAAAGATACCACCAATCATATTAAGGGATAAGGAAAAATGGATCCCTGTCTTGTCAGCCCTCAGAGAACAAAACATCTCATTCTCATGGGCCAAAAACTCAGATGAGGGAGTTAAAATACAACCCACTACTGTCATGGATTACAGACAGATGACCAGATTTATGGACAATGCTAATCCCATATGACACCTTCATTTTACCCAGCGAAAAGAACCTGAGGGGTTCTATGTAGGATAGCTGAAGGTATCACTCCTGAAGATGTGAGCACGGATCTCTCCAGACAGGACCTGTACTCAGTAAAAGTGAGCAGGATGCTCAGATCTGATAAAAGACCAATGCCTTTGGTGCTGGTGGAAATAAGCAACACACAAAAGCAGATCTATGAATTGACAATAGTATGCGGACTCGAGATTTCAACTGAGCCTCTTAGGAAAAGAGCATCTGCCGGTCAGTGTCATAGATGCCAAAGGTTTGGATATGCCCAAAAATTATGTAAGGCATCCTTCAGATGCTTGAAGTGTGGCAAGGGACACCAGACCTTCACATGCACTAAGCCACGTACAACTCCAGCATGCTGTGCAAACTGCAAAGGACCTCACCCCGCCAACTACAAGGGATACCTTTCCAATCCAAAAAATCGATGATCAACAAAAGTCAATCTTGCTTCTCCACATAACAACGTTTTAAGCAACCAAACAGATCGTCCTCCAGTCCAAAATACCTCGCCTTCAACCTCACAGGAAGGAACAACCATGACCAAAGCATATGCTGAGGCTGCAAGAACTAAGCCTCCTACATCTCTCAAGCTAGAAAGCTCCAACATGACATCCGTTTTAACAGCCTCACTTGCCACCTTGCTGCAGGAATTCAGCAAGACATGCCCCTCAACATCTTCCAGGAAGAGATTCCTGCAAGGCACTCCAAACATTATAACAGCCATCTGTCATGAGTAATAAATTCAAACCATAAGCTCTCAAGATAATCTCATGGAATGCAAATGGATTGATGAACAAGGTTTTGGAACTTCAAGAATTCGCAACTTGTCTCAGTGCTGATATCATCTTGATTGGTGAAACACACCTAAGACCAGCTAATAACCCCAAAATCCATGGATACACTATGTACAGAAACGACAGAATTGGCACAAGAGGTGGGGGCACAGCCATATATATTTAGAGTTATTTGAATCATAATACAATAGACGAGCCCCAAACAGTAAACTTGGAGGTGACCGGTGTGGAGGTACATACCTGCAGTGCTGGGAGTCTCAAGATCTATGCTGCTTATAACCCTCTGAGCATTCCTCTGCTGACAACAGATCTAGACTCCATACTTGATCCAAATGACTCCATAATAATAGCAGGAGATCTCAACTCAGAACACACAGCTTGGTACAGCTCATCAACTAACACCAAAGGTCACACACTTTTCAACTTTGCAATGCTCAACTCTGTTGTTGTTGTGGCCGGCCCTACCGAGCCCACCCACTTCAGCCCTTCAGGTTGCTCGGATGTACTAGACATTGTCATCTTTAAAAATTTAAGATACCAATTCAAATTGGAATCAGTCAATGAATTATCTTCTGACCACAGTTCCATAGTGCTTAATCTAGATTCATCAGATCAATTCTCTCCTATGCACATATTCATACCGTGGGATAAGTTAGCCGAGGTTTTTCCCGATCATAATGGTCCGGTGCCCAATATCAGTAAAAAGGAAGAGATTGACACCGCAGTAAATAACTTAACCGTACAAATTCAGAAAGCAATAGAATTAGTCAGTCAATCCACTGTCTTCCACCCAACCAACTGTATCCCTGAAGAAATCATGGAGCTAATCAGAGCAAAAAATAGAGCCAAAAAGAGATACCACAATACCAGAGCCCCACAAGATAAAACAGTATTGAACAATCTAAACAGGTAGGTCCGGGAAGCTCTTCAAAAATGCAGAAATGGGAAAACAAATTGGCTAACATCAATACTGAAGATCATTCTGTATGGAAATTCTTAAGAGCAATCCACACCAAAAAGCAACTCATACCTCCTATACAAACCAAGAAAGGGAAAGTTCACAAAGATGAAGAGAAAGCCGAAGCACTAGTAGATAACCTAGAATCTCAGTGCAATCCATCTTATACAAATCTAAATATCAACCTTATGTACAAGATTCGTTATCATGTTAGGACAACCTTAAGACAGAACACTGTTAACTTCAAACATATCACTCCTACAAATCCGGCAGAAATGATAAATATCATCTCCTGAATCTAATAGTAAAATATTGTTCCAAGGCTTGTATGGCATAACTAACAGAATAGTAAGTCTATCCAGTGAAGACGATCTCATCATTCTTATTTCCAAGGCGTGGAGCTTCTGACAAGCTTCTGGCATTCCATGAACCTACTAGTAAAATATTGTTCCAAGGCTTGTGTGGCTATCCATTTAAGTCTGTCCAGTGAAGACGATCTCATCATTCTTATTTCCAAGGCGTGGAGCTTCTGACAAGTTTCTTGCATTCCATGAATCTAATAGTAAAATATTGTTCCAAGGCTTGTGTGGATATCTATTTAAGTCTATCCAGTGAAGACGATCTCATCATTCTTATTTCCAAGGCGTGGAGCTTCTGACAAGTTTCTTGCATTCCATGAATCTAATAGTAAAATATTGTTCCAAGGCTTGTGTGGATATCTATTTAAGTCTATCCAGTGAAGACGATCTCATCATTCTTATTTCCAAGGCGTGGAGCTTCTGACAAGCTTCTGGCATTCCATGAACCTACTAGTAAAATATTGTTCCAAGGCTTGTGTGGCTATCCATTTAAGTCTGTCCAGTGAAGACGATCTCATCATTCTTATTTCCAAGGCGTGGAGCTTCTGACAAGTTTCTTGCATTCCATGAATCTAATAGTAAAATATTGTTCCAAGGCTTGTGTGGATATCTGTTTAAGTCTATCCAGTGAAGACGATCTCATCATTCTTATTTCCAAGGCGTGGAGCTTCTGACAAGTTTCTTGCATTCCATGAATCTAATAGTAAAATATTGTTCCAAGGCTTGTGTGGATATTATTTAAGTCTATCCAGTGAAGACGATCTCATCATTCTTATTTCCAAGGCGTGGAGCTTCTGACAAGTTTCTTGCATTCCATGAATCTAATAGTAAAATATTGTTCCAAGGCTTGTGTGGATATCTATTTAAGTCTATCCAGTGAAGACGATCTCATCATTCTTATTTCCAAGGCGTGGAGCTTCTGACAAGCTTCTGGCATTCCATGAATCTAATAGTAAAATATTGTTCCAAGGCTTGTGTGGTATCTATTTAAGTCTATCCAGTGAAGACGATCTCATCATTCTTATTTCCAAGGCGTGGAGCTTCTGACAAGCTTCTGGCATTCCATGAACCTACTAGTAAAATATTGTTCCAAGGCTTGTGTGGCTATCCATTTAAGTCTGTCCAGTGAAGACGATCTCATCATTCTTATTTCCAAGGCGTGGAGCTTCTGACAAGTTTCTTGCATTCCATGAATCTAATAGTAAAATATTGTTCCAAGGCTTGTGTGGCTATCCATTTAAGTCTATCCAGTGAAGACGATCTCATCATTCTTATTTCCAAGGCGTGGAGCTTCTGACAAGCTTCTGGCATTCCATGAACCTACTAGTAAAATATTGTTCCAAGGCTTGTGTGGCTATCCATTTAAGTCTGTCCAGTGAAGACGATCTCATCATTCTTATTTCCAAGGCGTGGAGCTTCTGACAAGTTTCTTGCATTCCATGAATCTAATAGTAAAATATTGTTCCAAGGCTTGTGTGGTATCTATTTAAGTCTATCCAGTGAAGACGATCTCATCATTCTTATTTCCAAGGCGTGGAGCTTCTGACAAGTTTCTTGCATTCCATGAATCTAATAGTAAAATATTGTTCCAAGGCTTGTTTGGATATTATTTAAGTCTATCCAGTGAAGACGATCTCATCATTCTTATTTCCAAGGCGTGGAGCTTCTGACAAGTTTCTTGCATTCCATGAATCTAATAGTAAAATATTGTTCCAAGGCTTGTGTGGATATCTATTTAAGTCTATCCAGTGAAGACGATCTCATCATTCTTATTTCCAAGGCGTGGAGCTTCTGACAAGCTTCTGGCATTCCATGAACCTACTAGTAAAATATTGTTCCAAGGCTTGTGTGGCTATCCATTTAAGTCTGTCCAGTGAAGACGATCTCATCATTCTTATTTCCAAGGCGTGGAGCTTCTGACAAGTTTCTTGCATTCCATGAATCTAATAGTAAAATATTGTTCCAAGGCTTGTGTGGATATCTATTTAAGTCTATCCAGTGAAGACGATCTCATCATTCTTATTTCCAAGGCGTGGAGCTTCTGACAAGCTTCTGGCATTCCATGAACCTACTAGTAAAATATTGTTCCAAGGCTTGTGTGGCTATCCATTTAAGTCTGTCCAGTGAAGACGATCTCATCATTCTTATTTCCAAGGCGTGGAGCTTCTGACAAGTTTCTTGCATTCCATGAATCTAATAGTAAAATATTGTTCCAAGGCTTGTGTGGATATCTATTTAAGTCTATCCAGTGAAGACGATCTCATCATTCTTATTTCCAAGGCGTGGAGCTTCTGACAAGTTTCTTGCATTCCATGAATCTAATAGTAAAATATTGTTCCAAGGCTTGTGTGGATATCTATTTAAGTCTATCCAGTGAAGACGATCTCATCATTCTTATTTCCAAGGCGTGGAGCTTCTGACAAGTTTCTTGCATTCCATGAATCTAATAGTAAAATATTGTTCCAAGGCTTGTGTGGCTATCCATTTAAGTCTATCCAGTGAAGACGATCTCATCATTCTTATTTCCAAGGCGTGGAGCTTCTGACAAGTTTCTTGCATTCCATGAATCTAATAGTAAAATATTGTTCCAAGGCTTGTGTGGATATCTATTTAAGTCTATCCAGTGAAGACGATCTCATCATTCTTATTTCCAAGGCGTGGAGCTTCTGACAAGCTTCTGGCATTCCATGAACCTACTAGTAAAATATTGTTCCAAGGCTTGTGTGGCTATCCATTTAAGTCTGTCCAGTGAAGACGATCCAATCATTCTTATTTCCAAGGCTTGGAGCTTCTGACAAGTTTCTTGCATTCCATGAATCTAATAGTAAAATATTGTTCCAAGGCTTGTGTGGATATCTATTTAAGTCTATCCAGTGAAGACGATCTCATCATTCTTATTTCCAAGGCGTGGAGCTTCTGACAAGCTTCTGGCATTCCATGAACCTACTAGTAAAATATTGTTCCAAGGCTTGTGTGGCTATCCATTTAAGTCTGTCCAGTGAAGACGATCTCATCATTCTTATTTCCAAGGCGTGGATCTTGTGACAAGTTTCTTGCATTCCATGAATCTAATAGTAAAATATTGTTCCAAGGCTTGTGTGGATATTATTTAAGTCTCTCCAGTAAAGACGATCTCATCATTCTTATTTCCTAGGCGTGGAGCTTCTGACAAGTTTCTTGCATTCCATGAATCTAATGGTAAAATATTGTTCCAAGGCTTGTTTGGATAATATTTAAGTCTATCCTGTGAAGACGATCTCATCATTCTTATTTCCAAGGTGTGGAGCTTCTGACAAGTTTATTGCATTCCATGAATCTAATAGTAAAATATTGTTCCAAGGCTTGTGTGGTTGTCTGTTTAAGTCTATCCAGAGAAGACGATCTCATCATTCTTATTTCCAAGGCGTGGAGCTTCTGACAAGCTTCTTGCATTCCATGAACCTACTATAAAATATTGTTCCAAGGCTTGTGTTGCTATCCATTTAAGTCTGTCCAGTGAATACGATCTCATCATTCTTATTTCCAAGGCATGGAGCTTCTGACAAGTTTCTTGCATTCCATGAATCTAATAGTAAAATATTGTTCCAAGGCTTGTGTGGATATCTATTTAAGTCTATCCAGTGAAGACGATCTCATCATTCTTATTTCCAAGGCGTGGAGCTTCTGACAAGCTTCTGGCATTCCATGAACCTACTAGTAAAATATTGTTCCTAGGCTTGTGTGGCTATCCATTTAAGTCTCTCCAGTGAAGACGACCCAATCATTCTTATTTCCAAGGCGTGGAGCTTCTGACAAGTTTCTTGCATTCCATGAATGTAATAGTAAAATATTTTTCCAAGGCTTGTGTGGATATCTATTTAAGTCTATCCAGTGAAGACGATCTCATCATTCTTATTTCCAAGGCGTGGAGCTTCTGACAAGCTTCTGGCATTCCATGAACCTAGTAGTAAAATATTGTTCCAAGGCTTGTGTGGCTATCCATTTAAGTCTGTCCAGTGAAGACGATCTCATCATTCTTATTTCCTAGGCGTGGAGCTTCTGACAAGTTTCTTGCATTCCATGAATCTAATAGTAAAATATTGTTCCAAGGCTTGTGTGGATATCTGTTTAAGTCTATCCAGTGAAGACGATCTCATCATTCTTATTTCCAAGGCGTGGAGCTTCTGACAAGTTTCTTGCATTCCATGAATCTAATAGTAAAATATTGTTCCAAGGCTTGTGTGGATATTATTTAAGTCTATCCAGTGAAGACGATCTCATCATTCTTATTTCCAAGGCGTGGAGCTTCTGACAAGTTTCTTGCATTCCATGAATCTAATAGTAAAATATTGTTCCAAGGCTTGTGTGGATATCTATTTAAGTCTATCCAGTGAAGACGATCTCATCATTCTTATTTCCAAGGCGTGGAGCTTCTGACAAGCTTCTGGCATTCCATGAACCTACTAGTAAAATATTGTTCCAAGGCTTGTGTGGCTATCCATTTAAGTCTGTCCAGTGAAGACGATCTCATCATTCTTATTTCCAAGGCGTGGAGCTTCTGACAAGTTTCTTGCATTCCATGAATCTAATAGTAAAATATTGTTCCAAGGCTTGTGTGGATATCTATTTAAGTCTATCCAGTGAAGACGATCTCATCATTCTTATTTCCAAGGCGTGGAGCTTCTGACAAGCTTCTGGCATTCCATGAACCTACTAGTAAAATATTGTTCCAAGGCTTGTGTGGCTATCCATTTAAGTCTGTCCAGTTTTCATTATGAGTCTTTAACATATAAATCCACCCATTCTCTCCTCGATATATTACCCTAAACCAGGGGTAGCCAACTACGTGTTCTTCTGGAGCCAAAATAATTCTCATAAGACTTGGAAGAGCCGCAACCTTTGACCGATTCGATGGTACGGGAGTAAGTGAATGTGCGCATGCCGAGGTTGTAACGAGCTTGTAAGAACTGCTTTTTCTAATTACACACCTAATTTTAAGGAGCTTACTAAGAAAATGGATACAAGGAAGGCCTCTACTACTAAATAACTAACTAAAAATGTTGTGCTTCGACTTTAAAATTATTGTACTGCAAAGTGAACTTCATTTATTGGGTTTCGAATTAAACATTTTTATTGCAGTAATTTTTATTAACCCTCTCTCTCCCC
>NW_028328159.1:0-50003 GCF_054136105.1 Typopeltis vanoorti
ATACCACTCCTTATACTGATTTATATTTAGCATCTTCACTGTCCTCTCAGGCAGTGCATTTCATGCAAAACAGTTATTATTTCTCACTCTTTTACTCATGAGTTCTCCTTTTGCCTTCTATCCATAAACCCTGCAGATCACACACCTTCAATCTATTCTCATAATGAACATTCACACTCTGATATTTTAGTTATCCACTTTCGCACATCTTTAAAGTTGCTTCATCCCCATAAAATCCCGCTGACCAAATATGAGCACAGTATTCTATATATGGACTAATCAGAACCTTACACAGTGAAATAATGACCCTCCATATTAGCTGGTCAGTTTCCTTCTCCGTATTGCAGCAGTCCTCTGGGTTGTCTTTAGAATATGCTTCCTGATCATCATAATTTCCATCCATTTTGAAAGTACTTGAGTACTCCTGTATAGTTTGACCAATACAGCATATAACCTTCCACATATTGGTCTCAAAATTCAAACTATTATACTTAACTACATTAAACTGACATCTCATTTCATTTGTACACCTTTGCAGCCTATTCCAGTTCACCCAAAGAGGTGTAACATTGGTACTATTACTAATAACTGATCTAGTTTCATGTCATCTTCAAGCAACTGGATATCTCTCACTCTGCATTACAGTAAAATATTGCTGACATAAAGGCTGAACACTAATGGTCCAAGAACCGGTTCACTTGCAGTCACAAATGCATTACTCTTGGATATTTGCTGCTATTGCCCTTTTCTTGCTAATCTCTATCATACTGGCCTTGATATGTGTATATATGTCCATAATTGGAAACAAAGTGTCAATTGAAGTCAGTATAACCTTTGGATATTATAGAAATAATATGGATGCAAAGCGTATATATTTTTGTTATATTTTATCCATTTGGAAGGTTAATAATTTTTCAAAGAGATCAAGAATGTCTTTATTTTCAGTTATTATTATTATTAATAAGAGAGACCTCCAAGGAGTTAGGGACTCGTTGAGAGAGACCAAATACTATAGACATCAGCTATCATACTTATTCTTGAATTCATTCACACAACCTGCACAATGGCAATCCATTCCAATCCTGCACTACCCTATGAGAGAAAAATCTAGCCCTCACCCCCTTCTTAGCAGCATTTATTCTCAGCTTCCAAAGATGCCCCTTTGTTCTTTCCCCATCCTCATAAAATGAAAAGTTCCATCAACTGAATCCTGTATGAAATTATATCAGTTCTTTGAGAAGTTTGTAAGTCTCAATCATATCACCCCTCTTTCTCCTGTTTGCTAGTGTAACACTACAAATTTTCAATCTATCTTCATCATCAGTATTCCACAGTCCTGATATCATTTTTAACACTCTCCTTTGCACTCTCTATCAGAATTGCAACTGAAACCAGGAGAATATGCAATAGTCCAAGTGAGGTCTTATCCAAAACCTTGTAAAGAGGCAAAGTGACATCCTTATCTTAACATGTGAAAGTTCATTTCAGCATTGCAATTATCTTTTGAATTGTGTTTGCAATCTTTGCTAATGGTCCCTCAACTTCAACTTGCTAACTACTAACACTCCAAGATTCCTAACCTGATCAGTTTCTTTTAGCATTATCCCACAAATATAATATGACGTTGGATATCCAATCATGCTAAAGTGCATGACTTTGCATTTACTGGCATCAATTTTCCCATGTCCACATTTCCAACCTATTGAAATCATTCTGCAAATACTACATATCAGTATTCCTGATTACCCTGCCTATCTTTGCTTCATCAGCAAATAGCTGTTTGTCACCTGTCAAATCCTTCCTAATATCATTAATGTACAGATTGAATAAAACAGTGGACCAAGGACTGGTCCTTGTGGTACACTACTAGTTAGCTTAAATCTTGCAGACTCACATCCCCTGTATACCAATTTTTGATATTTGTCAGTTGGCCATCTGCTTAACCATGCACATATTTTATAATCCACACTCATATTCTCCAATTTATGCAATAGTTTCCATACTGTATTCTGTCAAAAGCCTTAACAAAATCCACAAGTATTATGGTGTATCCATTCCCCTTGTCTGGCTCAGTGGTAACATTATTATAGAATGTGAGCAAGTTGCTAAAACATGACCTTCCCTTAGTAAACCCATGCTATTCATTGCAAAGTAAAGATTCTCTGACAACTCATTTCTGAATGCGAGCCGTAATCAATTTTTCCAAAATCTTCCATACCACTACTGATTGGTCAATAATTGGATACATCACTCTTTGCACCACACTTGTGCAATGGGATTACCATATATTCTTTCCATTCCTGCAGTATCTTCCCTATTCTGAGACTCAAATTATATAGCCTGGTCTAAGGAATAGCTAGTTCAGCTGAACACTGTTTTAGCACCCCTGCTGATATCCCATCAGCCCACTCCTGAAGTTACTTCAGTTGCTTACACTTGGATAAAGAATTAAATGAAGAACA
This sequence comes from Typopeltis vanoorti, assembly GCF_054136105.1. NCBI lineage: Eukaryota > Metazoa > Arthropoda > Arachnida > Uropygi > Thelyphonidae > Typopeltis > Typopeltis vanoorti. Next base: position 2,463 of record NW_028328159.1, read on the forward strand.
TAATTTCTTGGCATCTTTAATTTATAGGATAACCAATTTAATTGTTTAAAACACTGCAAAAAAAATATATATATTTCTTTGACATAAGAGGGATGAATAAAATGAAAGAGTGGCAAAGTACAGCTTGAAAGAAACTAAATGATCACGAAGCCTATCATGTTATAAAAATCACTGCAGTGTCCCAAAAGTCACTTCATATTTTGGTGAAACACTGATTTTCAAATACATTTGACAAGTTACATTTATTCTTTTTTACATAAAACATAATTTTGTAATGTGTTAGAGATGTAATAATATTTCATAGACTGATCGTATAGTCAATGTGATTAGAGCACTGGTGAATAAGTTTAAAAGAACTAGGTCTGTCCTTGATGAGGAAAGAAGTGGACACCCAAGGATAGCACATGAAAGCATTGAATCAGTTCAAGAAATGTTCGAAGAGGACCTAACATTATCAGTTAGCAAGGAATTTCAGACTAAATATCCACGACATCAATTTACAAAATTTTGCATTTGATACTGATGAAAAAAGCCCTACCACGTCCAATTGTTACGTGACCTGCATGAAGGAGAATCCCCTAAAGTATGCTTGGGAAAACAAAATCAAAAATTTATGGAGTTTTTTGTGGCAGAAGTAACAATCAGTTATATGAAGCACATAAGGTATGGAAGTAACTGTACCTTATGTGCTTGAATCCCAACTTCTTGTGTGTGAAAGGGTAGTGTTTCTTGTCATTATGCTCAAACTGTCCAGGAATACCTCATCAGGTGCTTTTTGAATTGGGCTTGGGGTACATGGATCTTGAGCAGTATGTTCTCCTTGTCATGCACAGTTCTTTTACTCTTGCTCACCAGTGCTCTAATTGCATTGTCTGCAAGACAGTGTATGAAATCTCCTTGAACAGATTTGTCTAATTTAACGACACTTCATTTCTTTGAATGGAATGATATAACAAAAATTTGGTCTTGAACATTAATCATGAATTAATGAAAATTATAAACACATCTAACACATTACAAATACTTAATGTTTTATGTAAAAAAAAGAATAAACATACTTTTCATAATGAAATTTAAATCAATTAAAGGATACATTGCCTTTTAGGGCACCCTGTATTTTAGTTCATCTTGATTTGAGGCTAAAATTTATGCATTCCACTATGTCACTGCAGCACATGGTAAAATAAGTGATAATTGTTGGTTGAGTAACAAGCATAAGTTATAAGAGAAATTGATACAGTAGTTGGCTCCTACTTACACAACTGTAATACTAATTCTTTTTACAGCATTATAGGTGTCATTTCAGATCTTTTGTCTGTTATAATTTCAATTGTTGCATGTACACTGTAACATATTGTCTCTGAAGATGTTTGTTTGAAATCCATCAAAATATAAACCAGTTAATAAACCTATTTTTATAACTTAGTTTGTTTGGCATTGTAATACTACTAAAATAAGTCCTGAATTATAAACATTTGTGCTTGAAATGTCAATTTTGTCTGCCAGTCCCATGTTTCTCAAGACTAATGACTTTAAAAATGCTTCTTCCTTTTTCTTATTAGCCTTGTTTTTATTCACTAAAATCTGACTGCGTTATGTATTCACGTCATATCATATGCAACTGTGTTTTAGCATGTATTATTATAAAAAATCTTCAGAAAAATAACTTGACCAAGTAAGGTAACAAAAATTGCAATGCGTTCATTGTAGTTACTGATTTCTTGAGCTATTCTGTTGTGAAAAATGCATTGGCACGTTGAACGAGTAAGGGGCTGTTGATGATTTGGCACATGCATTACATTAATGCAGAATGTGAATCTAATCTTCCCCAGGACTGTAAAAGTTGTTTGCAGCAAGAAGAAATAATTTTGTACTAGAGTTTAACTTATATAGAGAGGTAAGATTTTTTGCTGAATGAAAAACTGGCTTGAGAAGTAATTAAGGCAATGATGATGTGTTGACCATAATCCAAATCAAACAAGCAGCAGTTGTGTAAATAGTGAAATCATACTTAAACTTGCTAAGATTCTTGTTTAATACTTTATTCAGATTTACCCTGCTCTGACAAAATGATAATGTGTGTGTAAGAGATTTATAGCATCTACAGTACAAAGCTGTTATGCATTGGAAACAGCTGAGGCCAGCAATTTTGTTAAGAATATGCAAAAGGATTTGCTCTAATGTTTGAGAGGTGCTACGTGGTAATTTTTTTAAAGATGTATACATGTTTCCATTTTGCAAAACAAGTACTGATGTTCAAATTCTAATATATATATATATATATATATATATGGATGAATAAAGAGATTAAGCATGCAATACAGAAAAAAAAGGCATTGTGGAGACAGCATAAGAGAAGTGGAAGTAACCAATTTCATGAGGTCTACAAAGACCAGGCAAGGAGGGTGACTTGGTTGGTGAGAGTAGCTAAAGAGAGGTATGAACAGCAGTTAGCTAATGAAGCCAAAAAGAATCCTAGGGAGTTCTTTCGATATGTAGCCAGCAAAAGAAAGAATGATTATGGAAGGATGACATTGATTGGAGGAAATGGTATAAAGACAGCTGTTGCAGAATGTGTTGTGGAGATACTTAATGAGCAATTCATAAAGATCTTTCAATCTTGTGAATGTGACTTCATGGAGAGATTAAGAGCAGTTGATGATGGGGAGGAGAGACTGACTGTAAGTGAGCAAGAGGTGTTTGGGGAGTTGAGTAAACTAGATGTAAATAAGGCTGTGGGACTTGATAATATAGCGCCACGTATTCTGAAGGAGTGTGCCAGAGAGTTGACACCTGCCTTGACATATTTTTTTAATACGAGTCTTGCACTTGGTCAAGTTCCTAAAGAGTGGAAGGAGGGCAAGATTGTGCCACTTCATAAAGGAGGTGATCGAACTCAAGCATCAAACTATAGGCCTATCTGTGTGTCAGGTGTTGTGGTTAAGTTGTTGGAGAAGCATGTGAGAACTAGGATCCAGAGTTGGGTTGACAACAATGGTATAATCTTTGATGGACAGCATGGATTTGCTAAAGGGAGGTCATGTTTTAGTAATCTACTTACTTATTACAATAAAGTGACTGCTTCCTTGGACAGAGGAGAAGGATACACAGTAATATACTTGGATTTCGCAAAGGCTTTTGATAGAGTACCTCATGATAAGTTGACAGTCAAACTAGAGCAGATGGGGTTGGATATTAGATTAGTGCATTGGATTGGAGACTGGCTATCTGATAGGTATCAACAAGTTGTGTATGGGGGTGCAATATCCAGGAAAAGGAAAGTCACTAGTGGAGTGCCTCAGGGGTCTGTTTTAGGGCCATTACTATTTAACTTATATATTAATGATATTGGTGAAGATTTGGATGGAGATATTCAGTTGTTTGCAGATGATGCAAAGTTGGGACGAACCATAAAGAGTAGTGAAGATGTTGTGGCCTTGCAAGAAGACTTGAATAAATTGAGTGATTGGGCAAGCAAATGGGGATGTGAGTTCAATGTTGCAAAATGTAAAGTTTTAAAATTTGGAAAACAAAGATGGGATGCAGAATTTATGCTTGGTGAGAATATATTGTTGCAAGTAGAGGAAATAAGAGATCTGGGGGTGATAGTGGATAAGGATCTAAAATTTAGGGGACACATCGCCAAAATTGTGAAGACAACACAAAGACTTCTGGGAATGATGCGGAGGACACTGACATGTAGAAGTAGGGAGATACTTGTTCCAATGTATAAGGCTTTGATTAGGCCACACTTGGACTATTGTGCCCAGATTTGGTCACCAGGTTTTCAGAAGGATGAAGAGATGTTGGAAAGGGTCCAAAGGTGACTGACTAAGGTAGTTTCTGACCTCTGGAATGTTGAGTATGAGGAAAGATTGAAAAGATGTAATTTGCAGAGTCTCGTGGATAGAAGGAAGAGGGGAGATATGATAGAGACCTACAAGTTGGTAAGGGGTTGTTATAGGATCAATGGTGGAGAAGTTCTACAGAGAATAGTGGGAGATCAGGGGAGAACCAAAGGTCATCCCTGGAAACTGTATAAGGAGGGTGTGAGTAAGGGAGTGAGAGGCAGGTTTTTTTCGTGCAGAGTTGTGAGTGATTGGAATGCCTTGCCTGAGAGCGTGGTGTCTGCAAGTAGTTTGAATGTGTTTAAGAAACGGTATGATGAGATGTGTGTGTAAGATAAAAGGACCTCCTAGATGAGTCTTTGACTCCATGAGGTCTTGTTTAATAATAATAATAATATATATATATACAGGGTGTCCCAAAATTCACGCAAGAAGTAATTTTGATAGAAAACACAGGTTTTTAATTAAAAATTGTAATTTCTTATTGATTCATAAAGTATACAGTATAGGGTTATGCATGGAATAACATATCGGGTAAATGGCCACCACAGCTTTGCTGGCACATACGCACTCTTTTGTCAAAATTTTCCATGACCGTTTTGCATAAATGTGGCTGAATTTCGTTGATACAGCGCTCAGTTTCCTCCTTCAAGGCATGGGTGGTCGTGGGCTTGTTGGGATAAACCTTAGACCTCAAAAAACCCCAAAGAAAAAAGTCCAACAGTGTTAAGTCACATGATCTGGGCAGCTAATTCTGATCACCAAAACGAGAAATTACACGACCAGGAAATGACTCATGCAGTAATTGAATTCTTTCTCGGGCTGTATGGCATGTGGCACCGTCTTGTTTAAACCACATGTCATCCACATCCATATCTTGCAATTTAGGCACAAAACACTGGATTATCATGTCGCGATAGCGAGCACCATTAACTGTTATTGCCTTACCAGCCGCATTTTCGAAAAAGAATGGACCGATGATGCCTCCAGCCCAAAATCCACACCAAACAGTGACACGTTGTGGATGCATTTGTTTCTCAACAATCACTCGTGGATTTTCTGAATCCCAAATGCGACAATTTTGTCGATTAACGAAGCCATCAAGATGAAAATGAGCCCCATCGCTGAAGATGATTTTGTTCGAAAAATAAGCATCCACTTGTTGTTGTTCCATAATCCATTCAACAAACTCTCTTTGCTGTGTGTAGTCAGTAAGCTTCAGTTCTTGAGTCAATTGAACTTTGTAAGCATAAAGATGCAAATCTGTCATGAGAATACGCTGCAGAGAGCTTCTCGAAATGCACAATTCAAGACCACGGTGCCGAATTGATGTTCCTGGCTCTCAGCAACACTCTCATGAACTGCTTCGATGTTTTCTGTTGAACGACTTGTTGAAGGACGTCCAGAGTGTATAAGATCACTAATTGATCCAGTTTCCTTGAATTTTTTAATTAATCTTTTCACAGTTGATGAAGTTAAATCACTATTCCGACCATATTTTGTACAAAAATTGCCAACTGTAGCTGCCAAACTTCATTATTTTTAAAATATTGCTCAACAATGAAAATGCGTTGTTCTTTCGTGTAGCACTCCATTTTTAATAATCCTGAACTGTCAGCTGTCACGCTGTCTTTTTTTTCTCGTTGGCAACACTTGACCGCACAAATGGCGCTAAATTTAAATCTTGCATGAATTTTGGGACACCCTTTACAAGGGGGGGGGGGGGTATGAAGAGCTCAGGAGACAGTTTGCAGATGTAGCATGGAATGAGGAGTTAGCTGTAAAAGAGATCAGTGCAGCTTGCGGGATTTTCAAGAACTATCTAGTAGAAGCAATGTCTAAATGTATTCCAAGGGTCAGAAGGTTAAATAGGGTAGGTGTGAAATGGATGAATAAAGAGATTAAGCACGCGATACAGATAAAAAGGGCATTATGGAGGCAGCATAAGAGAAGTGGTAATAACCAATTCCATGAGAATTACAAAGACCAGGCAAGGCAGGTGACTTGGTTGGTAAGGGTAGCAAAAGTGAGGTATGAGCAGTAGTTAACTGTGTGGAAAGGTTTATGTGTTCGTCACACATGTTGAAATGGATTTTAACGGTATGGATACGAACACAGATTGATAAGAAAATAACTATTTATTAACTTAAAAGCTAATATTTCGCTGGTAATATTCATCCTAGTAATATTCATCCAGCATCTTCAGAGCACACAAATAAAGTTTGTTACAAATGTGAGACAACCACAATACGGCGTAACAGTGAGGCTAGTATAAGTAATTGCAGTGTGCAACACAAGACTATAGTCCTAATAAGGCGCCATCTAAGTTAAAAAAAAAAAAAAAAAATAGTAGTCTGAAGTTTTGAAAAAATAGTACTCCAAATAGTAGTCTTTGAACGTTTTGAAAAAAATAAAAATAAATAAATATTAATTTGGTCTTAGGATGACTGTCTCAATCAATCTTTGGTAGATTTATAGTCATACTTGTTAAGGTTTGGAGTATGTTTTAAGGCTTCTGTTGATTCCAGGAACAACCTCACTGACTTGTAGAAGCTGCTGTGCAGTACTTTTGTTTTTTCCAATTGATCCTGTGTGCCGGAGTCAGTAACGCACTCAAGATTTAATCTCGGGAGGGGGGGGGCGAGTTGAGTAGATGATTTGAGAATACACACTACATTGCATACGACTTATGACTGAGCATCTGCAGTGATCGGCAACGCATGATACCCGTGATCTCCTCTGGCCCGGCTCGGACAAATGAAGTAGCGCACGGTCCTCAAGAGAATTACTTTGTTTGCCTTGCATTCACAGCAGCTGTGATTCCCGAGAGCTATAGGGTATTCCCACCTTATGTGGCCATAAGTGGGAATACCCTTACTACTAATTCATAAGTAGTAAAGAAATAGAAGACACAACATAAATTTAAAAAAAAATAATTTTAATTAGGAAAAGATTTTTGGAAAAGTTTCTAGTGTTTTTTCCTTTTTCTTTTTTTTGGGGTGGAGGCCTTGGCCCCCTCCCTGGGTGCACCACTGGCCAGGGTATCCAAAGCATGGTCTGCCAGGCCTGACTTGCCATAGCGAAAGTGCCAGATATATTTTTTGTGTTCACTGAGGCGTATGTCCTCAGTTCTTCCTGTCTGTCATCGAGCCTACTACGGACAAACAGGAAGAACTGTGGACATCCGCCTCAGTGAACACAAAAAATATATCCAGCACTTTTGCTATGGCAAGTCGGGGTATCCAAAGCATGGCAAGACCATGCTTCGGTTACCTCAGCACACAGGATCAATTGGAAAAAAAAAGAAAAGTACTGCACAGAAGCTTCTACAAGTCAGAGAGGTTGTTCCTGGAATCAACAGAAGCCTTAAAACATACTCCAAACCTTAACAAGTCTGGCTGTATAAATCTACCAAAGATTTGGGAGAGTCATCCTAAGACCAAATTAATATTTATTTATTTATTTTTATTTTATTTTTTTCAAAACTTTAGACTACTATTTTTTTATTTTTTTATTATTATTTTTTTTTTTAACTTAGATGGCACCTTATTAGGACTTGAATCTTGTGTTGCACGCTGCAATTACTTATACTAGCCCCACTGTTATACCGTATTATGTTGTCTCTTGCATTTGTAACAAACTATGTTTGTGTGCTCTGAAGATGCTGGATATAATACCAGTGAAATATTAGCTTTTAAGTTAATAAATAGTTATTTTCTTATCAATCTGTGTTCGTATCAATACCGTTAAAATCCAATTCAACACGAGCAGTAGTTAGCTAATGAAGTCAAAAAGAATCCTAAGGAGTTCTTTCGATATGTAGCCAGCAAAAAAAAAAGAATGATTATGGAAGGATGATATTGATTGGGGAAAATGGTATAAAGACAGCTGTTGCAGAAGATATAGTGGAGACACTTAATGAGCAGTTCATAAAGGTCTTTCAATCTTGTGAATGTGAATTCATGGAGAAGTTGAGTGTAGTTGATGATGGGGGAGGAGAGACTGACTGTAATTGAGTAAGAAGTATGGGGAGTTGAGCAAACTAGATGTTAATGAGGCTGTGGGACTTGATAATATATCACCACACATATTCTGAAATAATGTGCCATGGAGTTGACACTTGTCTTGACATATTTTTTTAATATGGGTCTTGCACTGGGTCAAGTTCCTAAGCAGTAGAAGCAGGGCAAGATTGTGCCGCTTCTTAAGGGTGATAGAATTCAAGCATCAAATTATAGGCCTGTCCGTGTGTCAGGTGTCGTGGTTAAGTTGTTGGAGAAGCTTGTGAGAACTAGGATCCAGAATTGGGTTGACAACAATAGTATTATTTTTGATGGACAGCATGGATTTGCTAAAGGGAGGTAATGTTTTAGTAATCTACTTACTTATTACAATAAGGTGATTGCTTTCTTGGACAGAGGAGAGGGATACACAGTAATATACTTAGATTTTACAAAAAGTCGATAGTCAAACTAGAGCGGATGGGGTTGAATATTAGATTAATGCACTGGATTGCAGACTGGCTATCTGATAGGTATCAGCAAGTTGTGTATGGGAGAGCAGTATCTAGGAAAACGAAAATCACAAGTGGTGTGCCTCAGGAATCTGTTTTAGGACCACTACTGTCATTAACTTGTATATTAATAATACTTGCAAAGATTTGGATGGAGATATTCAGTTGTTTGCAGATCATGCAAAGTTGGGATGAGCCACGAAGAGTAAGGAAGATGTTGTGGCCTTACAAGAAGACTTGAATAAACTGAGTGATTGGGCACGGGAATGGGGATGAGAGTTCAATGTTGCAAAATATAAGGTTTTAAAATTTGGGAAACAAAGATGGGATGCAGAATTTATGCTTGGTGAGTATATATTATCAGAGGTGGAGGAAATAAGATCTTGGGATGATAGTGGATAAGGAGCTGAAATTTACAGGACACATAGCCAAATTTGTGAAGACAACACAAAGGCTTCTGGGAATGATGTGGAGGACACTGACTTGTAGAAGTAGGGAGATTCTTGTTCCATTGTATAAGGCTTTGATTAGGCCACACATGGACTATTGTGCCCAGATTTGACCACCTGGTTTTCATAAAGATGAAGAGATGTTGGAAAGGGTCCAGAGATGACTGACTAAGGTAGTTTCTCACCTCTGGCATGTCGAGTATGAGGAAAGATTGAGAAGATGCAATTTACAGAGTCTGGTGGATAGTAGGAAGAGGGGAGATATGATAGAGACCTAGAAGTTAGAAAGGGATTGTTATGGGATCAGTTTTGGAAAACTGTATAAAGAGAGTGTGAGTAGGTGAGTGAGAAACAGGTTTTTTGCATGCAGGGTTATGGATGATTGGAATGCTTTGCCTGAGAGTGTGTTGTCTGCAGAGAATATGAGGGTGTTTAAAGCACGGTATGATGAGCTGTGTGTACGATAAAAGAACCTCCTTGATGAGTCTTTGACACAATAGGGTCTTGGATAATAATAATAATAATAATAATATGACGGGGGGGGATTAGGGGAATCTTTATATGGGCTTTCTCGGTTCAAGGTGAGTTAGTCAACCTCATATGGTGTTTGCGGAGTTTTTCCCCCGGAAACCCAGGTACAAACACATTGGCCTTCAGAACACGCTTAATTTACAGACAAAGAAATACTGTTATTGGTGATGATGGGTGCAATAGATGGTGCTGATGGTAGTAGCGAAATAGAGTAGTGTGCCCTCCCATGATGAGTCCTTGGACTCCCTGGAGGTGTAATAATAATAATAACACCTGTTGGCTGTTTGTATATGGAAATATGACTTCTGCATTACTTCAACCATGGTATCACTTCTGAGTCTCACTCCCACTGATGTGCTTTTGTGCTGCGGGTTATTCTCGGTGGCAGTGTTTGCTTGTCACTGAGTGGGTAACTGATTGTTGGGTAATCTGAGGGAGATTGCACGAGTTTTTGGAGAGGTATTACCACACTCAAACATACATCAATAAACGTTGAAACCAGTTTGGGTAGTAATCTTTCCCATAATGCAAAGCATTATACATATCCTTGAGGGTATGTGCTTTGTATTATGAGATGCTAAGGAAAGGGAAGTGTAGTCAATAGCCTCTATATACGAGTTGCCCAGTCCTGATGTTATTTCAGGTGCATTTCCTTACCTTTGGTAAGGAAATGCACCTGAAGTAAGGAAACAAAGGTAAGGAAACTTTGTTTCCTTAATTTTGGATAAAGGATTAAACGAAAAATATAATTTCTTGCCATCTTTAATTTATAGCTCAATAAATTTAGTTTCATTGTTCCCATGAGATTTCCTGCTATCCAATCAATTTTCGTAGACAGGCTTATACGTTGGTTATGCATTTCTAAATCACTTAGGGAATTGAACAACGTAGATCCGAATATAAATTAAATTATACTTTAATAAATATTTCCGATATTTCGGCAACGTCACGTTGCCATTTTCAAAAGGAACGTGCACGCAGGAACTAAGAATGAAGATATGAAGCTATCGTTCTCCTAGAAGTCCTGATCGTGCCCTCTAGCGGGCTAAGTAGGTGTTCTTGGCCGTTGGGGCGGCTGAAGGTCAGTTGATGTATGCCTCCCAAATTTGGGGCAGTTGCATACAAAAAAAAAAATAAAAAATATCCAATCAATGTTTGGATAATTAAAGTCTGCCATTATGATTACTCTTTTCACAGCCATTGTTTCTGTTTGGTGATGCATTTCTTCACATCACCAGCTTCCAATCCACCAGGTCTGTAACAACACTCCACTATGTAATCGATCTTGTTAGATTAATGAAATGTTAGATGAATCACTACCACTTGAAATACTGTTACTAGAACTATAATCATAGATCACATTGCATTCTTCCTAAAAATACTGTATCCTTTACACTCATTACCAGTTAGTGTGTCTGTCTGATTCTGATAGCTAGGTGTCACTAATGCCTAAAATATGAGGTTCTAACATGTTGTCAAAGGCATCAAACTCTTCCCCTTTGTTTCTGATATGCCTAGCATTCGTATACAGACATAATAATCTACCCACATATTCTTTTGTATACTCTTGTCTGGAGTCTGCATGACACAGTTGGACATCTGGCAGATCTCTGTTCTTCTCCAATGCATAATGCATGTAGATATCTTTGCACATGTTTCATGGGGTTGAACTGGACGAACACAAAATTCTCTCCTCGTAATCATTTTCATGGTAATGCTCATCTCCATCATTAATAAAGCTATATAACATTGTCGCTCTTACACTCATATTCTCACCATCCCTCCGATTATAATTTAGTTTTCCTGACTCTCTCTCTGTGTTAGGTCTCATACCAGTTATTATTTCTCAAGACTCCTAATACGCAACACATTGAGGTGTAGACTGAACTTATACAAATCTAATCTTCCCTCAAACTCACTCGACATATCCAAAAACTCACATTCATTCCTTCTGCATAGCCTACACATTGAATCATTTGCCATCATAGCCCTTCTTAATTCATTTTTATCATATTGAATTAATATACTTACTATTTTCACTCTTCCATCAACCCTTTCATGAGTTAAGTTGTTAGTACTTACTACTATTACGATCTCCTTAACTTTACTCTGCTGTTTTTGAATCGATTTCATTATATTTTACATTTCTGCTCCTGAAAAACTCAATATAACCCATTATTCAACGTCATGTTTTATGATGCAGTTGTAATACCAAATAACATCCTTCTTTTTATAAAAATGTTACGTACCTGAATTTCACTACTTAGTGATTTACCTGATTCTCTACTTTGTTGTTTCTTATTTTGCTACTTAATTATCTTTTCCACCCTATGTTCATTCAAATACCTCTCGACTTTCTGTAATTCCCATGTCGTCTTTCTGATAATCTGCTTAATGGCTGTTTTTATGTAATTCTTTATCATCTCTGATTCCTTTTATGATACTGTAATGTTTGAAACAGCCTTCAGCATGTTTACTACTTTTACGCATTACTTTCTTGGCATTCTCTTTGATACTCATCATAGGATTGTTAAAGGATGATCATGGTTTAGTAATCTACTTTCCCATTAAGTGAGAGGTGCACTGGACAAAGAAAATGTGTGGGAGGTGGGCGTGGGAAGAATAATGATGATATCATTTAGTGTGATATTGAGATTTTAAGAGTTAAAAGATAAGTTGTTTTTGAAAATGATTAGGGATAGTTCATTCATGTTTTCTGGATTATTATTTATATGGGCGTTTGTTTGTTGTTATGGTAAAGTGCTGGTTTTTTCTTTTTTTTTTCATCCTGGTTTTAAAATGTTATTTTTGTTATGGCACCAATGCATGCCTGTTATTTTGTTAGTTGCAGCACACGCAAAATGATTTACTTCATATGGTGAAGAATTTGTGGAAATAGAGTAAAACTAATGAGAATGTTTGTTAGAAGTGCTGCAAGAAGAACTGAAGCAAAAAAAAAAAAGAAAAAAGAGTAGACGTACACTGGGACAACAGGGATGCAGAGGGCAGTTCATTTGAGACTATGTGTTGAAAGTTTTTCACTTGGCTATACTATAAATTAAAGATGCCAAGAAATTATATTCTTGGTTTCATCTTTTATCCCAGTGTAAGTAAAAAATGCTGGTGCATGAAATAACTTCACAAATGGGCTAGTTGTATATGACTTCGCATCAATTACCTTAGTATCCCATTATGCAAGGCACATATCCTTGAAGAAATGTACAACGATATGCATTATGAGAAAGGCCACTACCCAGACCAGTTTAGACTTTTATTGATGTCTCATCAGACTTCAATATCTTTATAGACATGTATAGATATTGAGTTCTGATGAGGCCTCAATACTTAGCTATGGGAAGGTATGTTTAGCCAAGTACAATGCTATGCATTACTACACAAACGGTTTCAACCTTTGAAAAGCCAAAAGGCTATTTTTTTCTGGCGAGGTTGATATGTTAAGGGGATAAGAATCGCTTATTGTTTTTCAGCCAGTAAGCGAAACTAAGATCGAAAACTACGATCTGAACGTTTCATGCCGACGAACTGTCGGCGAATCCAAGCGTAAGTGATCACTTGGTAATGCCACACCAAGGCAACTTGTTGCAAAGGTGGCGCAAGCTCCCTGACTATTCTTGATATTTTTTCATAATGTAAAAACACACAGCTCCTAGGAGTTGTAGTACTGCTTTACATTATGAGGAGAGGTCACTACCCAGACCGGTTTCAACCTTTTTTTGAGGTCTCATCAGTGAGTAGCTAGACCTAGAATATCAGAGTTTAAGTGAAAAGAACTTACATACTTTTGCTATACGAATGCCAGACAGGTGTGTCACTATATTATGTTATAACATATTATAACTACGATGAAAAGCCAAAAGGCTATTTTTTTCTGGCGAGGTTGATATGTTAAGGGGATAAGAATCCCTTATTGTTTTTCAGCCAGTAAGCGAAACTAAGATCGAAAACTACGATCTGAACGCTTCATGCCGACGAACTGTCGGCGAATCCAAGCGTAAGTAAAAATGACCACTTGGTAGTGCCACACCAAGGCAACTCGTTGCAAAGGTGGAGCAAGATCCCTCACTATTCTTGATATTTTCTCATAATGTAAAAACACACAGCTTCTAGGAGTTGTATCATAAGTGACCAAGTGGTCACTTACACTTGGATTCGCCGACAGTTCGTCGGCATGAAACGTTCAGATCGTAGTTTTCGATCTTAGTTTCGCTTACTGGCTGAAAAACAATAAGGGATTCTTATCCCCTTAACGGTTTCAACCTTTATTGAAGTCTCATCAATGGGAGCCAGACCCAGAAGAGATACCAATGTGGAAGTAATGCAGAAGTCATAATTTTCCATACACAGTCAGTCAAAAGGTGTCACCACTTATTACTAAAATGCTCTTGAATAATGATAGATACAGAAAGTTTTTTCACTTGGTTATAGTATACATTAAAGATGCTAAGAAGTTACATTCTTGGTTTCTTCCTTTATTCCCAACTTACTCCCCTCACTTTCAAATAGACATTTAGTCTCTGCAATTTGTATATTCTACAAGTATTTTCATGGAAAATACTCATCTGAAACAGCATCAATAATTCCCCCACTCTGTACTAAACCAATTGGAACACGTAGACCCACTGCCCAACATCCCTTCACAGTACACCTTGAAACTCACAGAACAAGTTTCTTTTCCTTCTCCTTCATCACTGCTACTGCTGAACTGTGGAACAGTCTTCCCCTGATGTATTTCCCAAGGATTACAATATACAGGCTTTCAAATCGAATGTCAACAAGTTTCTCCTTTCCCATCCCACTACCCATATATGGTACTAAAGTCTATAGGTTGACTAGCCAACCGTATATGGCCCAACATAAAAAATCATAGTATTATGGGAAGGTATGTATAGACATGTATAATGCTATACATTACTACACAGACGGTTTCGACCTTTATTGAGTTCTCATCTGTGGGAGGCAGACCCAGAAGAGATACCAAGGTTGAAGTAATGCAGAAGTCATAATTTCCCATATACAGTAGTCAAAAGGTGTCACACCTTATTACTAAAATACTCTTGAATAATGATAGATATTGAAAGTTTTTTCACTTGGTTATGGTATACATTAAAGATGCCAAGAAATTACATTCTTGGTTTCATCCTTTATCCAAGTGAAAGCAAAAATTAGGAGAGTGAACCGATGGCATCAATGGCACATTCATATTGAAATGAAGACATCAAAAAGGAACTTGACATTAATAGCATTCAAGAATGCATCAGCAGAGCTAATCTAAGATGGCACGGCCACTTAAATAGAATGGATGAGAAAAGGTTAGCAAAATAGGTGTTTGATGGCAGGAAAGAGTCCCAGAGGTCTAGGTGGCTTGATTCAGTTAAAAGTATCTTAGAAGCACAAAATGTTAGATATGACAATATTGGAGTTCTCACAAGCAATAGACTGATTTGGAAGAAAATTGAGGATAGGATATTAATAATAATGTACACTTAATCATGTATGTAGTCATTGCAGATACATATCAAGAAATTTGTGAGGATGTTATTATGAATTTCCTCCTACAGATCAATCCTGTCCCAGCCAATCGCAACTGTGCACCTTATACCATTACAATAACACCAAAGCAGTGACCTCTGGGATTTTTGCACTTATTTTTCCATGGTCTGATTATTGTTTTCACTCTCCCAATTCAAACACCTGCTTTAATCAAATAACTGAAAAAAATCCTTATAGAAATGAGTCTTCATTCCCTACTCCACTGCAAACCCTGACCTTTATAGATCAGGGTTTGCAGTGGAGTGAGGAATGAAGCCCCAGTTTTCTAAGAAATGTGCCATTGCAGTCCAAGATAAAAATTCAGAATATATTGAATGCCTCAAGTCAAAAATTCCAGCTCTTCAGTCACTGTACACTGTGGCCAGAAATGGATATAAGAAAAGATTTGACAATAGAAATGTAAGTAGAAGATATTAGAATAACAATAAATAAATAAAATTTCAAATTGAAATAATTAATTACAATTTTTTATGAAACACATTGGTAATGAGTATTATTTAGGATAACTTCTCAAAATTGAGAAAGTTTAAAGCAATTGTTTTTGTTGAGGAAGATTTTCCACTTGGTTATACCCTAAATTAAAGATACCAAGAAATTATATACTTGGTTCAATCCTTTATCCAAGTGTAAACAAACAAGTTTGCACCTGAAGTATTTTCAGGACTGGGGCAACTCGTATAAAGAAGTTTATGACTTTACATCACTTGCCTTAGTATCCCATAATGCAAAGCGCATATCCTTGCAGAAATGTATAAAGATATGCATTATGAGAAAGGCCACTACCCAGACCGGTTTAGACTTTTATTGAGGTCTCATCAGACCTCAATATCTTTACAGACATGTATAGATATTGAGTTCTGATGAGACCTCAATACCTAGCTATGCATAGTATTCTGGGAAGGTATGTATAAACATGTATAATACTATGCATTACTACACAGACGGTTTCGACCTTTATTGAGGTCTCATCAGTGGGAGCCAGACCCAGAAGAGATACCAAGGTTGAAGTAATGCAGAAGTCATAATTTCCCATATACAGTAGTCAAAAGGTGTCACACCTTATTACTAAAATACTCTTGAATAATGATAGATATTGAAAGTTTTTTCACTTGGTTATAGTATATATTAAAGATGCCAAGAAATTATATTCTTGATTTCATCCTTTATCCAAGTGTAACCAAACAAAGTTTGTGCATGAAGTAACTTCAAACAACCCACAAACCCTCATAAAGAGCATCCCACAAGCCACTATCTTGGTCATTTACCTCTGGATCCTCTCTACTACTTCCTCATCCTCAATAATCCCAGACCTGCACACAGTAATCCAGATGAAGATGTATCAATTTGAAGTATTCTTCAAATAGACAAGTAATCCTGTAGGCAACCTTAGCAACATGCCATTTAAACTTCAGCCCTCCACCACCATCTCTAAATCACTAGCTTTTTCTTGCTAGTGATTTCTTGGAGTACAGTTCTCATTAAGGTACCACAGATTGTAATTTATGTATCCTAAAATGTGTAACTTTACATTTCTCCAGATTAAAATGATAATTGTTATCTTTTGCTCTTACTGACATCATCCCATAAGCACTCCACATCACCTTGATTAACCAACACTATGCAATTTACATCATCGGCAAACAGCTGAATATTTCCCTTGAGATAATTTCCTACAGTATATCATTAATGTGCTGATTAAACAGAAGTGGTTATTCTAGCACAATATTAGTCATCCTTCTTCATCAGGATTCTGCTCCTCTATATACCACTTTTTTGGTATCTGTCCATCAGCAACCCTCATATCCATCCCAGTTTCTCTAATTTACAGAGTTCCATGTGGCATTCTGTCAAATGCCTTTTCAGAATCATCATGTAACCATTTCCTTTGCAATTCAGCTATTACTCTAATATAAAAAGTCAGTAAATTACTAAGGCATGACTGACCATTCAAAAAGCCATGTTGTCCCTCACACAGTATTACATTTTTATCCACCCATTCTTGAATTCTATTTTTGAACCAATTTTTCCAGTACTTTTACCCATAACTGAGATATTGATTGCAATTTGCTATTGCAATGTTAGAACCCCCCTTATTCAAAGGAATTATTTTGTCCTTTTTCCATCATCATCAAATTCCTGCCATGTACCCTCAAGGGGTGTACAGGATATGATAGTACTACATGAACAATTTAAATCATTACTAACTTCCTATCTACAATTTTCCTCCAAATCAGTCTGTTACTTGTCAAGACTCCAACATTACCACATCATATATTTCTATCGTCTAAGGCACTTTGTATCGTATCAATCCACCTATATCTTGGTCTTCCTCTAGGTCGTTTTCCTGCCAACTTGGCAGAGAACACTTATTTTGCTAATTTTTCCTCGCATATTCTCTTTAAGTGACCATACCACCTGAGATTAGCTCTGCTAATGCATTCCTGGATGCTGACAATGTCAAGTTCTTTCCTAATATTCTCGTTTTTAATATGATATTGCCATTGATGCCATCTGTTCACGCCTATAATCTTTCTCAGGACTCTCATATCTGCGGTCTCTAGTCTTTGGTCAAGTGTTTTACTTCGGATCCAGCTCTCAGATACATAAGTTAAAACTGGTTTGAACACTGTCTTGTATACAGCTAATTTAGTGTTCCGACTAATTTCCCTCTTATTCCATATGAATTTATTCAATTGACTTCCAACCATACCAGCTTTGTTGATTCTGTTGTCTATTTCCATATTTAATTTACCATCTTCACTAAAATTCGTGCCTAAGTAGCTAAAATGTTTTACTTGTTCCACAGGTTCTCCATTCACAACACAGGTGACATTTTCAATTATTCTGCCTATTTTTATTGTCTTTGTCTTTTTATTGCTGACCTTCATACCATATATATTACAATAGTTATTCAATTTAGTCAGAGAATCTTGCATACTTGTAGCGGATTTATTTAGAAGTATAACATCGTCTGCATAAAGCAAAGAGCTGACATTAACATCTCCAATTTTGATACCACTGTTACAATGATACAATGTTAATACCACTTTCCTTCATAATGTGATCCATATAGATTATGAATAACAGAGGGAATAATGTACTTTCTTGTCTAACACCAGTTTTAACATTAAACCATCTTCCTGTACTTCCTTCAATTTTAACTGGTGACTCACAACTCAAATAAAGACTAAGTATTGCTTGATATAATGCCCCATTGACACCATATAACAGTAGCATATTGAATAGCTTCTCTCTTGGCACCTTGTCATATGCCTTTTCCAAATCGACAAAACTTAAATACAGATCTTTGTTATATTCCCATGATTTCTCCACTATTTGTCGTAAAGTGAAGATCTGATCCTGACAGCCTCTATTTGACCTGAATCCAGCTTGTTCTTCACCAAGCTTTTCTTCCACAATTCTTCTCAACCGTTTCTCAAGTATACTTGCATATATCTTACCAGGAATACTCAGTAGGGATATACCTCTGTAATTCTCACATTCAGTTTTATTTCCCTTTTTATGGGTACTATGAGAGCTCTACTCTAATCATCTGGAATTCGTCCCTCTGTCCAAGCATTCTGAACTATGCAGTGCAGCGACTGTAAGACTTTTATACCAGCATACTGGAGCATTTCTGGTCGAATATCATCTACTCCTGCTGCCTTTCCACATTTCAAGCCTTTCATGACTTTTTCTACTTCAAGTATGGATATGTATTCCTGACTGCATGCCTGGTCAGTGTTTTTTTTTTTATCACTGTGCTGTCATCACTGCTTGTTTCGTTCAGCAAATTTTCAAAGTAATTACTCCATACTTCAAGGATATCTTTTTCTCCCGTTTTCATGTCACCTTTATCATCTCTAATTCCTTTTACAGCACTCTTTCCTCCATTCCTAAGCTTCTTCAACAACCTCCAGAATATTTTGTCACCTTCTTGATATTTATTTTCTATGTTCTTGCCAAAGTCCTCCCATGACTTTTGTTTAGCTAGTTTTACACACTGTTTAGCTTTCTTACATTTGTCTCTGTATTCTCTAAGAGCACAAGCTGACTTATTTGGCAGGAACTTTTGATATGCTTTCTTCTTTTCCTTCACTGCCTCTTTAACTTCCTGTGTCCACCATGGAGATCTAATTTTTCAATCCTTGCAGCAGTTAGCTACAAGGATTGAAAAATTAAAATTATTTTTAAAAAATTAAAATTACTTTTAAAAAATTTAAAAGGATTGAAAAATTAAATTTCAATCAGGGTTTTCTTCAAGGCTTGACACTTAATCTCCAAGGTTTGGTTCCTGTTCTCAAACTCTTTCATTTTTCCTTCAATAATCTTTGTGTATTTTAGTCTACAGTTCACATCTGAGAGCTGCTCAACTTTTATTCGCTTTAAAACTTTCTTACATGTCATTCTCTTCAGTATGAAATTCAATTTTATCCTGCTCAAGACTAAATAGTGATCACTTCCAATTTCAAATCCTCTGTACACTCTAGTGTCCTGCACCAGGGAGAAAACATCACTATTAATAATAACATAGTCAATGAGACTTTTCTTATTCCTTGCCTCTTCTCTCCATGTGAATTTGTGCACATTTTTATGTTGGAACATTGTGTTAGTAATAACCAGTCCATGTTCTGAGCAGAAATCCAACAGGTATTTGCCATTATTATTAGCTTTGCTCTTTTCTCCAAATTTTCCCAAAACATTTTTGTATGTCTGAAAATCACTTCCTGCTCTGCTATTTAGATCCCCAACAAGGACCAACTTTTCCTTTTTCATTGTGTCAGTAGCTTTCTCTAGAGCCTCAAAAAATTCCTCCACTTCTACCTTAGTAGAACCTTCTGTGGGACCATAGGCACAAATAAGTCTCATTGTCCAGTTCCCCATTCTGATATCTGCCCAAATCACTCTACTTGATACTGCCTGCCATTCAAGAAGACGAGCCTCGTATTTAGTGTTGAATACTATGGCTACTCCTTCTTTTCCTTGATTGTCATTGCCTGAATATAACATTTTGTATTTATTGCTCAGAAAGATGTCACCAGTTTTGTCTTTTTTGTTTCAGTCACCCCTATTATGTCGATCTGGTACTTATCTAATTCCTCTGCTAGCTCCATTTCTTTGCCATTCAGGCTTCTTATGTTGATAGTACCGATCTTTAACTCTGGTGATGTTGAGTTTTTTCAGATTTGTTCCAGTAGCTGACTTTTCGCTGTTCACCCTGTTTCCCTGGCGAAAACAACGAGGGCCTTGTTTAACTGGGCGATGCCCTAGCCGGCATGAAATTTTGTCATGTTGTACCATCATTTTGTATTTTGGTTTAACCAATAGGAATACAATTTGGTCGGCTAAATCCCAAATTGCCAGCCCATCCTCGTTCGTTCAGTATCCAGGTAGATACCCAACAGGGTGCACCACGAGAAGGTGAGGATTGGACATTAGGTCAGAAGCTCTGGTCAGTTCTCCGTATTCCCTTTTTCCACTCCCTTGGCATTGTACCAGAGCCGAGACTTAAAGAGCCTAGTCAGTGGCATTGCCAGTTCTCTTGCACAATCCTGTTAAATGCGAGCTAATATCCGATCTAATCCTACTACACATTTACAATGAGATTATGATATACTAAGAATCTCCAAATCATCCATCCATTCATTTACATTTTCACTCAGTCTAAATTACATGTTACAGCTGTAACATCAGATAATATATACCATTACAAAGTGGTCACTCAGTAATTTAACAATTTTATCTGCTTCTGTAACTTGCTACCATCAGCACACACATTATAGTTATCCTTCCATAGTTATTCTTTCTCGCCACATAACAAAAGAACTCTGAGATTTCCTTTGACCTGCTCGTATAGTTTCTTATGATAATCTGATTTTGTTTTCCCCACTGCGCTGGTCACTTTCTTTCCCCGACCTTTATACTGCTCATGAGCTTGTTAGTCACCTTTCTCCTTATATACCTTTCACAACATTTCTTTTTTTGTCGCTTCTACTTAGTGATATTATTGATCCATCTAACTTCTACATGAACCCCCCCCCCCCCAAATTTGGGTAATACTTGATATTGTTTCCTCCAGATACCTATTAATTATCCCTCATTTACTGCTACACATCCTTGCCTTGCAGTTTTTTCTGCCACAGTACTGCTTCAAGCTTTCTCCAGCCCTAAGCTGTCATGATCACTTGCCTTGTAGTTCCACATTTCCTCTTAGCATTTAGTTGCATGCCTTTTTCATATCTACAAAACTTATATACAGATCCTTGTTATATTGCTAATTTCTGAACTAATATTTGTCTTAAAATAAAAATCTGATCTCGACAACATTTGTTTGCCTTTAACTTATCTATTCTTCTCCAAGTTTCTCTTTCACAAATTTTTTGAGCCACTACTCAAGCATGCTTGCATAAATCATACACTTAAATAGGGAAATTATTATTATTACTGGCAACTCCAGGGAATCCTTGGACTCTTTCAGGGAGGCCCTAAACATCATGTCCACACAACTATACAACATTCTCACAGTATCTATCATACCTTGCCTTGAACTCACTCACCATCATAGCACCCACAACAGACTCTGGCAGCTTATTCCACTCATTCACGACTCTCCAAGTAAAAAACCTAGTTCTAACACCCCTGCTAACCACACTCTTGCCCAGCTTCCATGTATGGCCCCTAGTCATCCCACCACCAATCCCATTCTCAAAAATATCTTCTGGATTAATTCTATAAAAACCCTTCAGTAATTTGAATGTCTCAATCATATCACCCCTTTTCCGCCTATCAACCAATTTTTGCAACCCACAAATCTTCAGCCTGTTCTCATAAGGTTCATTCCACAGACCTGCTATCATCTTGGTCACTCGTCTCTGGATCCTCTCCACCTCCTCCCCATCAAGAAGAAACCTAGGTGACCAAATCTGGGCACTGTAGTCGAGATGAGGTCTTATCAAGGCTCGGTACAGAGGTACAATAACTTGCTTGTCTCTGCTCGTCAAAGTATTTTTCAACAATCAAGTGAGTTGATGAGCTGATTTAGCCACTTTTGCAATGTGTCCCCTAAACTTCATCTCCCTATCCACTAACACTCCCAAGTCCCTGGCCTCATCAATCTCCTGGAGTACAGTTCCACCAATGTGGTATACTGCTGCTAATCTTTTCACCCCAAAATGCATAACCTTACATTTTGTCATATTAAATTGACATCCATTCTCCTTAGCCCAGAACTCCAAATATATCCAAGGCTTCCTGCAAGATTTTGACATCTTCTGCATTTACTATTGCCCCACCTAACTTTGCATCATCAGCGAACAAATGAACTGTTCCTCTTAGATCCTTCCCTATATCGTTAATGAACAAATTAAACAGCAGTGGTCCAAGAACAGAACCCTGCGGCACACCACTAGTCACAGGCCGTCTTTTGGACTCTACTCCTGAATAAACTACTCTCTGATATCTCTCCATCAACCACCCACCTTTCCATCTCACCAACCCTATATCCATTCCCATATGTTGTAGTTTACGAATTACAATTCCATGTGTCATCCTGTCAAATGCCTTAGCCAGGTCCAGCAGTATCACTGTAAACCCATTACCCTTATCCAGTTCAGCCGTCACTGTGTTATAAAACTTGAGCAAGTTACTGAGGCATGATCTACCCTTCACAAAGCCATGCTCTCCCCCGTACAGTGTCTCATTTTCATCAATCCATTCCTGTATTTTTCCATTGACTACTTTCTCCAAGACCTTGACAACGACTCCTGATATGCTGATCGGTCAGTAATTTGCAACAGTAGTCTTGGATCCTCCTTTATGCAGTGGAACTATTTTCCCCTCTTTTCACACCTTCGGGATTAAACCAGACCCGAGACTCAGATTAAACAACATGGTCAAGTGCACTGATAATTCTTTAGCTGCTTCACACAAGACCTGTGCCCATATATCATCCAATCCCACAGATGTATTAAGGTTCTGTAATAGACTATTCACCTCCACTTCATTCATCACAATTCCCATATAAATTAATGGTTCCTTCATTTTTTCAATGTCACCAGCTGGATGATATACTCTTGCAAAGTGCTCGCTCAGTAATTCCACTATATTGACTGATTCAGTGACCTCCTTACCATCTCATTCCTTAAAATCATTCGGCCGTGTACAGTTTTTTTTTTGCTTGCAACATATTGAAAGAACTGTTTCGGATTCTCTTTAGCTTGCATAGCTAGTTTCCTTTCATAATCCGCTTTTGCTTTTTTTTTACCACACTCGTTGCCCTTCTGGCCTGCACTTTATACCGTTCGTGTGCCAGTGTTATTGTCATATCAAATTTTACTTCTCTTATTATAGATATTTGCTATGAGGGATTTACTCCAGTGATACAGAATATGACTGTCTGATTAAACATCTACCTTTCCATATTTCAGGTTTCTTTGGATTTTACTACCTCAAGAATATGTACATACTCTTGACATTCCTCTTGACTCTTTTTTATCACTTTTCTCAGTGCTTATCTCATTTAATTCTCTTTCAAAAATAGTAATAATAGTAATTATTATTTTCTTGACCCCCTCCCCAACTCCTGCAAAGAGTCACAAGACTCTTTGCTGGAGGTCAACAAAAAATCTACTGTACTACTCATTAAACTCATCCATTGTTAGCATTTTAAAACCCTCTCAGGCAATGCAATTCCATTCTCCTGCCACTCCATACAAAAAACTTACTTCTTATCCTTTTACTCAAAACTTCATTTTGTAACTTTCAGGGATGGCTGTTTGTCCTTGTTTCTTCCCCTCATTCTATCACATGAAAAATCTCCCCAGTGTAATCTGATAACCCTTTAACAGCTTAAATTTCTCAATCATACTCCCGCCCCCTCCCCCACCCTTTGTCTTCGGTCACTGCAGTCTGCATACCCTCTGTCCTCATAACCAACATTGTACAGTCCTGATATCATTTTTTGTTAGCTGTCTCTGTACCATCTTCAGATTATTTTATCCCCTTCAAATCCCAGTGACTAGATCTGAGCACAGAAATCCAGATGTGATCTGATCAAAACTTTATAAAATGGGACCACCACCTTTTTTATCTTTTGTAGTTAATATCCTCCTCAATATTGCAGCAGTTCTCTGAAATATCTTTACAACCTTTGCAGTATGTCCTTTAAACTTCAAAATTATATTTACAATCACCCCTAGATCCCTTACTTCTTCCACTTGTTCCAATATAATACCATCGAGTGAGTATGAAGTATCTCATTGGTGGATCCCATTTATGTTCTCATCTTTCCAGCTTATGCAAATACTCTTGATTACTCCAGACATACAGAATATCTTCAATTCTTGTCACCTTTATCATCTCTGATTCCTTGTAAAGTGTTCTTTCAAGTAAACTTCATTTCTAAGTTTTTTAGACTACCTACAGAACATTTTGCTGACTACAAGTTTTTTATCCTCTATATCATTACTCAAGTCTTCCAATGACTTAATATCTTTTGCAGATAGCTTTGTTAAATTTTTCTCTCTATTTCCCAGACTACCTCTGAATTGCTAGAAACATTTTATGTGATTTCTGTTTACAGGATTGTCTTTAAATTTTCAACTACATAACTTTTTATGAAGTTTGGATTTTTCTCTCATTGCAACAAACTTTATTAAAAAATTTTTTTGAATAAATGTTTATTATTATTATTTTTTTCTTGACCACCATGGAATGACATGATTCATTGTGGAAGGTCAATGCTAGTCAATACAAAGTCTGTCAGACATTCCTTTATCTTTTGTGGTAAATGTCCTCTGAACTTCAAATTTCTATCTATAATCACTCCATGATCCCTTGCTTCCTCCACTTCTTCCAGTATAACTCCACCAAGTGAGAATGAAGCATCTAATTTGTGGATCCCAAATTTCAAAATCTTACGTGTAGTCTGTCATAGGCATTCATGTGCCCATATTTCCATCTTATTCAAATCTTGAAGAGTCCAAACATCATCACTATTATTAATAATCCTCCCAAGTTTCACATCATCTGCAAACAACTGAATATCTTCATATAGTCCCCATGACATTATCATAGACATAAAGAATGAACAGTAATGGTCCAGTTCTTAATCTTGTGGAACTCCACTTATAACCTTCATACTCTCTGATACTACTCCCTCATATACAACTCTGATATCTCTCAGAAAACCAGTTACCAATCCAATCCACTAACCTGATATCCAAACCTATATGCTGCAACCTAAAAACCGATTAGTCCCTGTCAAATGCCTTTGAAAAATTCAAGAAAAAAATGAGAGTGTGTGACTTACCCTCATCCACTGCTCTTACTCTTTTGTATAAAGTAAGCAGATTAGTAAAATCTGAGTGCTCTAGATGGACTATATACTTTACAGAAGAGAACATATGAAGGAGGCAAATGATTGAAAATGTAATATTAGGAGAGGCAGTGGCAGAGCAGCACAATCCCCCTACTCAGCTAAGTGGAAATAAAAGGGGTAAAACAGAAGCAAGTGAAAGGATCAAAACAACATGGATGATAAGATAATGATTAGAGAAGAGTCTGTGAAAAAGGTATAAGCAATGATTGTTGAAAATAAACTAATAGGAGATGAAAAATGCAAAAAGAAAATTGGATCTTTAAATCTGTAATATTGGGAAAGTGGTGTTGGGTCAGACAACAGGAAATATTACGACAGACAAGGAAACATGGTGATGGAATGACAAGATACAAAAGTGTATCAGAGAAGAGAAAATGGCCAAGTGGATATGGGACAAAGTAGATGATGAGAATAGCAGAATAGAATATATGGGTAGTGAAGCAAAGAGAGTTATAGCAAGACTAAAACTGAAGCCTATGCTAAACTATATGAAAGGATTAAATGGGCACCCTTGCCAACTTTCACTGCTATACTCATTTATAGCAGTGAGACCTGGCAGAAGACCAAAGAATGGGGGAAGAGAACAGATATAGCCAAAATGAGAATGCTGAGGCTTGCAAGTGGTATAATAAGATTGGATAAGATCAAAAACTTGCTGATCTAGAGTGGTATCAAGTATCTGGAAAGATTAAGAAATTGCATAACTTTGATAAGCTAAAGTGGGTTTGGTCACATTGTGTAGCAAGAGTAGAAGAGTGCTGGTGTTGAAGCAGCCAGGCAAAAAAAATTAAGGGGAGACCTAAACAGTGGCTGGACAGCTTCAAGGGAACTTCCAAGACCTGAGACTGGAGGAAAACATTGCCTTAGGACTGACTGGAGGCAGTTGATCTCACTGGAGTGAAAATGAAGCTGAAGAATTAGTAGTGGATACAGAAAATAATCCTATGCCAGCCTTTTTACAGACTGGCATTAGCATAGAAAATAATCCTATGCCAGCCTTTTTACGGACTGGCATTAGCATAGAAAATAATCCTATGCCAGCCTTTTTACGGACTGGCATTAGCATAGAAAATAATCCTATGCCAGCCTTTTTACGGACTGGCATTAGCATTGTCATAAATTCGTGTGTATTGTCAACAATATGGTAAATTCGTCAAAAGCATGTAGAAGATGACAGATCTACATGATGATAAAACTGAGTTTTTTTATGGTTAAGTCATTCTTAATATGCATAAAGCAACGTAATCTTTTTGTTGTTGTCATTTTTTTTCACTGTACTCTAAGATAGGTGTGACAAATTTCTTTCTCTGGGTTGGTTAATACTGAAATTCATTATCAAGATATTTCTCCCAATTAAATTATTTCATAGTTTCATAAGGGACTATGAAATAACTTCATTTTTGGAGCTATATGGGACCACTATCTCTTCATTAGATGTATATATATTACAGTATACATAATCAGATCTTTATTTCTATTAGAAAATTTACTGTGCCTAATTATTCACAGCACACAGCTCATTTTTATATTAAATAGTAAAACTAATAAAAATAATATACCCACAATTATAGTAGATGGCAACATCATTTAATCAAACAAAGTTAACAATTTGTTAACAGATGAAGATGCAGTTATTAGATATATTAAAACTTATATCTTGAGAATCCAATTGTTTTATTATATTATAACCTTTTTTTTTTTTTTTAATCAGAAATACAGTTCAAAATGAAATGTAATTTTTGCATGAATTTAGAATTGTTATACATGAAAGAGAATCTTTATTTTGTTTAAACCCCTGTCTCCCTAAAATTATGTCTCACTTCATGGTAAAAAGCTTTTCACTTGGTTATGAATTAAATTAAACTTGCTAAGATAATATATTCTTGTTTAATCTTTTATCCAAGTGTAAGCAGAGAAAGTTAACTTTAACATGAAGTAACTTCAAACTAGACTTTGTGTATAAAGACTAATGACTTCACATCAAATGTCTTAGTACCCCATAATGCAAAGCACATGGATGTGTCTCATGCTGTGCATTATGCATACACTTGGATAAAGGATTAAACAAGAATATAATTTCTTGGCAAGTTTAATTTAATGTCTCACTGCAGTCTGTTAAGGTGTGGATCAAGTATAGTGTGATGCGTGACAGGAGAAATTTAAAAAAAAAAAAAATAGTATTTTGCACATTATCTAAGATTGAGAATATATATGAATAATCCCATACCATTCCATAAGATAGGTAGTAAACAACCTTCATTGCCTAATGGAATACCATTATTTCTGTATTTATTTTTGCATATAAAAATAAATACAGAAATAGAGTTCCTTACATATTTTACACTGTAGCTGCTCAGTTCAGTTACAAAAGCCATGTAAGAAAATTACATCCACATGTTTTCAAGAATGAGAAACCAGCTGACTATACCACCAACACTAACAGACCAGAAGCCTGAAAAATCAAATCAAAACAGGGCATTCACAGGATACCTCTGAAGTGCAAAACATTGTGCAAGAATTCAGAATTCAAAATCTCTAGTAAAAAAAAACAAGTTAACTAAAATGTAGTGCTGTCTTTTTTTTCCCACCATAAAATAATTCCTTCCAAGATTCATAATATCCTTTCGTAATCATCAAGTGAGCAATTATTCATTAAGCTAAATTTTGCATCTAGTCTTTCATGGAATAAACAAAGCATGAATATCTTTTTCAACCAACAAAAAACTGGTGTTCTTCTTTGCTCTGATACCACTTCTGTTCTTGTGGAGAACCGAACACTCATTATAAAAATTCTTAATATTATCCAAAAGAGAACATATTTGCTAATGCATGGTTCTCTGCTTACTGACTCACTTCATTCTTTTTCAAACAGATGCTTTGTTTCTGCCTTTTTATAGGCCTCCATGGGCACCGTTCAGCAAAATTGGCATCCATAATCCCCCCATTTTTATTCAAATCTATGAAAACTACAAGAACTGCTGGTCAATATTCATGTATAGTTTGGCTCAAAATGAAGAGTATGCCAGTCTTTTCTAAACTCTCAACATAGTAGATCAGTTTAAAAATAAGAAATGAATTAGTGAAGAATGAACTTTAAAAATAAAGGAAAGAACCCGGTGATATTCTTATAGGCCCATGCTTTTCTTCCAAGCTACAACGACTGTTATAGCACACAGAGCAAAAGCAATGGACTCAGCAACAATGAAGCCAGTACTGTGGAACAATATGTCATTATATAGTGTGTGCATGGTATGTTGTGGATGCAATAAGATAATGTGTATAATTTTTGACAATACTATATCATAATCACAGTGTGGTCACTAGGAAAATATTAGTGCATGAAACTCTTAAATGTTCAATGTACCAGTCATACAAGACAGTGGTGTCAACAGGAAAAATCACTTAAAAGGAATTAACAATTCAGTATTCTCATAATCTCTTAAAGACATATCAAATTGAGGGATGCTAACTTTGAGGAATGATCTGTTTGTAAGCAAGTTAGGCAAACCAGCAGAAGAATACCCACAATATGCAGATATAGGACACTAAGAATTAACCACCCTATTCCATCAGATTTGGTGCTAACACTTGCATGGTAAAGCATGGGTCTGTGCATAAGTGTAAATCCAGAAATACTTTTAAATGCTTGATAATTATTGTACTTTGTAATTTCATTTAGTAGTGTAATGTTGTATAAGAATCATAAAATATGCTGAGTGATTTGCAAAATTATAACACAGCATGCTCTAATAGAAATATTAAAGATCTGATTATATATTGAAGAATCTGTTTAACTAGTTTTCAGTTAAATCACTAAATACAGAACGAATCAAAAAATAAATTAATAGTATGTTATATATATATATATATATATATGGAACAATTCATTAAATTTTAAATATTTTGTTTTTTTATTTAAAAGGAAGTATTTTCCACTTCTTTGTACACCATTCCCACAAGCACTGAGATGTGATACCTGGTTCATTTAGTATAACTGAATTCTGAGTGACAAATGAATCGGTTGGGCTATTAAGCATTTCACTCTACATGTAATGAATATACAATACAATTTATGACCCATTTAATGACTACACAAATGTTGGCCTAAGTTTGCTATGTGGATAACATACCTACTCTCCAAGCAATAAGCTGTGGTTTGAATTCCACTGTATTTGTGACTGTTCTTTGGTGGTGGTATGAATATCACTCAGTATGAGATCCACCTTGCTTATTATTGTTCTGGCTCCATGGAGTCACAAGATTCATTGTTAGAGGTCTACCCTGACAACACAACAAAGTCTAACATACCACTTCTTACCCTAGTTCATCTCCTTGCGAAAAACTTACTTCTTACTCTCAACTTCCGGGCAGTGGAAACTTGAAGTTGCTTAAGTTCCACGTTTGGTTTCTGAAGCATGATTTTTGGATTATTTAACCCTTTGCACACTCATTCTACCAGCACCTAATATATCATAGGTTTACAACCCTTCGTTGGTGGGACTCACATAAAATAAAATAAAAAAAAAACTGATGTCATTGACAAGACTGATGTAAGGGACAGCTCTACAGGAAATGTGCAACACCATGTTTTTCCTGTGTATGTTATTACATTGTATTTGGTAGCGTGGTACTGTAAACGAACCACGTTACTTGTACAAGCCCCAGTCATTTACCATGTGACAAATACCATTACTTCTGTGTGTCAGCAGATGGAGTCTCTATCTGTCTTGTGTGTTGACATTAATTAATCTATTGCAGGTCATGAGAGCAGAAATGCCCTATTCATATTAGGTGGTAGATTATGTTCATTGCCTAGTATGAGATAACTACTCACTTGTTAGAAGTCTCACGTAAGTTGAAAAAAAAAATTCTTTCATTTAGTATTTGGTGTAAGGTTCCCATATTATTTAACTCTTAGTCCACTCACGGTGCTAATGTGCAGTATGTTAACAGTTTTCGTAGTTGAGATTTTCATTAAAAATATGTAATTTAATTACATTTATGATATTAAAATCATTGTTCCATATTAATATTAATTTTTTTTTTTTACTCATCTTGTATTTACATGATTATTTTTTTAAATACTACATTAGATGGTAATAGTATCTGGATTTGTCAAATTGATCACAGGATGATTTCATGAGACCTAAAAATAATAATTTTCATACAAATATAAACAGAACTTTGATTGTGTATACGTATGATGAGGCAGAAAGTAACTACAACTGTAAGATCTATGAGACAAGAAGTTTACATTATATTAATAAGCTGTATTTCTTATTACACTTTTAATAGGCTTATAGTTTAACATTTGGATATAAAAAAAAATGAAAATGTGCTTTTATGGCAATTAAATTTACATATTTTATGTAAATTTAAATAATGATCATTACTAATTTTTAAATGTATTGCAACCTATGTCATCTCTCACTTTATTAATAATTATTTATTAATAAATATTAATATTTATTAGTAAATATTAATTTACTTAGTATGACAGATGACATACAGATTGCAATACATTTAAAATTTTGTAATGATCATTATTTTACATATTTACTTAGTATGCAAATAAATAAGCCTATGGAAGGATTTAAGCAAGACATTCAATGCCTGATAAATCAGTCAAAAAGAAGAAAAAAAAATGTGATTTAAAAGTTGAGAGGTCTCAACAACTAGAAACAGAACAGCTTGGGTGGTTTGGCAATGCAAGAGCGCTTAAGGCAAGAACATTGGAAATAATTAATGACTGCAAAAACTTTAGATATCTATCTAAATTGACTTATAGTCTGATAATTTGCTTCTTTTAATTTAATTTATTTTTAAATGCATCTCTTTATATAGATATATATGTATATATATATATCTGTTATAATCTGCATGTTTACATTTAACTAGTATGAAACACCAGACATTTCAACATGTAAACTTCTAAATATATCTTATATATATATATACACAATCAAAGTTCTATTCTGTAAGAAGTTTTATGCATCTCACAGAAATAATTTTCAGGTATTTAAGTCTCATCTTTACATCCTGAGCATCTGGCGTATCCAAGTAAAAACACTGGAAAACATTAAAGAAAAGCTGAACTGACATATCTGTGGGTTGGTCAGCCTGCGATCAGTCTGCTCCTGAACAGCACGGCATCTGATGTCACGCTTCTCCTGTCTTATCCTCCACCAACAGAGCCGCTTGTGGATGTTCTCCTCGTATGAAATCCTATATGGGAAAGAAAACAAAAAAATCCAGTTAATCATCTAAACAATATTTCTACAATTTTTGTATTTATGTAATAGGGAAAAAAACTTCGGCATGTAATGGTAGAGCATTTCAGTTTCAATTCAAGAATTCATAATAGTATATTATTCTGATATTTTTTTTAATTGAATTAAAAAAAAAATCAGATAACTAGACATTCTCTTTATAGCTATAGGCCTCACTCTGCAAGGCCCTTTGCTAACTATTATTCACACCATTGTGTCCATCACATCTCTCCTTGAACTCATTCACTAACGGTATACTCATTAAACCTCTGGCAACTCATTCCTCTCGTTTGCCTTACTTTTCGCTACACTGAACTGACAATATTATCTTTTGTCCATGCTTTCCATTTAAATTGTCCTGCAGGATATCAACAACGCATTTATTAATTATGCCTTCCTCAGTTTAGCATCACCAACAAACAACTGGATGTCCTTCCTTCCCTCCCAAAAAAAATCATGTAACATTTCCTGTATCATTAATATACAAATTAAACTGCCCTAAATAGTACAAGCACTGTGGCTCACCACTGGTCACCTGCATTCTCCTGGATTCTTCTTTCCCATCTATTACTCTGATGTCTCTCTATCGGCCACCCTCCTATCTATATCAGTTTTATATCCATTCCATTTGCTGTAAATTACCTAATAGTTTCCTGCAGTATCCAGTCAAATGTCTTTTAAAAGTCTAGCAGTATCATAATGTAGCCATTTCCTTTCAATATGTGACTGAAAATATGAAAGATGAACCCATGTGCATTAGGTTTTGTTTTTGCATTGCATCTGACAATGCTTCATATCATTCCACATTTTAGACAGTATCCTATAAAGCTCCTGCTGATGTGTATATATATATATATATAGTTCAATTTACAGTGTATATAAGATTATTCTTATATACACTATATCTTATACAAGTATATAAGATATAGTGTATATAGTTCAAGATATAGTGTCAGTACAAAGAAATCAAAAAAAAAAAAGTGCTTTATTAATTGCCTTATGGATTGGGAGTATAATCAACACTAACTCTCATATGAAATAAACAACTGTAGATTCAAATTCTGAGCTACTACAACAATTATCCATCATGTTAAGAAGCAAGAAGAGTTGTAATAAAAGTTCCTATTTGAATATGGTATGTGCATATCTCCTGGTCAGAAATATATTTTAAAAATAAATAAATAAAGCTGTCATTCTCATAGTGGCATGAGTGATCCTGTGAAAATATACAAATATTTTTCATTTGTTGCATTATCTTAGATATGTATTAGTCGTAATTAAAGCTAAATGTTTTAACGAACATTAATCTCAATAAATAATTTTCAACTTGAGAATATTATATACACATTTCTTATGATTACTCGGATATTATTTATATCAACCTCAATTCAGTTTCACTTATCAGGTGGTATACCTTTTTTATAAAAAAAAACCCTCCAAGAAACTGGAAACTTTCTTAAATAAATATCTAATTACACTAACCAGTAGTCTCGGACAGTCACGTTATCCGAGAAGGTGACTCTCCTGTCCCGTGAGGAGCTGGGGGGTGGTGATGCTGCTCTCACTGGTTCCACTCGATCCTGGAAGGTTCCCCATCCGACTGCTCGCCTCTCCTGTCTCCTGGTGCCTACAAAAGGAAAAAATGCTTTTGAGTTTATTTTAATGAGCAATGTTGCAGCAGCTATCAGTATCCTAGATTCATTCACTTACATGGCTCGCTGACAGGAAACAAGCATGAACTGAACATCATGCAATGGACCAGGGTAAAATTTAAGATGAATTATTTTACTCGTTTTTTTTTAGATGCAAAAGAGACATGGATGATACTGGGAATTTTTGAACATATTTTGAAACACTTTAAAATATGCATAATAGGGAGAAAAAATATCCCATATGCATTCTGAAGCTTAGAAATGCTTTCAAAATATTCTGTTTTATGTATATAAATAATGTGAAAGATTTTTATATATAACATGAAACACATCAGCAAAAGTGGGAATTTTAATCAGTTTGGGCATGTTGTTCAAAATTTAGGATCTGCAGCTTCTGTCCTGATATAAAATTTAAACAGTTCTCTCTTTAGAAATACTAAGTTTAAATTTAAATTATACAATGTTAAAATGAAATTAATGTTTTTAAATTTAAAAATTACAAAAAAATATCTGAGAGACATAACCTGAGTTCTTCTTTTAATTGTTATCATTATTATTATTCCTTATTCAACTCATTTATATAAAGAAAATGGGCTTACCTTGAGGATCTTTTAAGAAATATGGTAACCAATACAATACCTGATATGACTGCTTATGCACAAAATATGAACCTCGTTTCAAATTTATATTATTCACTTGATGCTGAGAATGACACAGAAAATCATGTTATTATGCAGAAAAGAAATCTTAATTATTTTACCTTGAGGATTTTTATATAATCATATAACAAGAATAAAATACATCAAACATGTAAACAAATGAACCAGACAACTTTGTTTGAACATGAAATTGAGGCAATATCAAGATGTTGAATAATAGAAGAGGCTAACCAAATGTAAATTGTAGAGTTCAATAGACCAAGCAGAAAACAGGCGGTAAGAAAATGTTTTAACTGTGGAGGTATTTTACCATAGTAATATAGAAGGAATTATTGAGTAATTTTGTGAATAAAACATTTTGAATTAATTTAATATGTTATTTGCATATTATAATTATTGCATCAGTCTGCCGACTCCATGTTATTATGCAGTAGGGTGTAATAATAATGTACAGTCTAATGTCATTTAAAGGTATGGCGATGAGTACAATAAGCTTGAGAAAGCCTCATATGGATGAGTTTTTTTTTTTTTACTCTCTTGAGGACTTTCCTACCCCCCCCCCCCCCCGGTCAGCTAAGCAGTCAAACCTGCCAGAGCAATATCTGTATTATGTTGGGAGATGGGGTCTACTCATTCAATTTCAGTTCAGTTAGGTGGGCTCTTACGACGGTTCTTTGCATTCCATCCCTAGACCTGATTTAAACCGAGGTCTTTCCGCCCAAATGCTCCCATCATTACCAATGGAGCCAAAAACTTATTTCAGAAACCGTAGGCTGATTAAATCCTACTGACGTTTCAGTTTAAACATGACCATAGCATCGATTGTTATCGAAATATGAACCCTATCCCCCCCCCCCTCTTTTTTTCTTAAAAAGATATGTACAATAATAATCTTTAATCGTTTGTAGAGTAACGCCATTTTGAATGATAAGTACAGAGGTTACATGCGATATTCTGCAGTAAGTGGAATGATTGGCTGTTTTCTACCATTACTCTTTATTAGTCCTAGGTTAATATATCTACTATATTGCTTATCGATTGTACTGAAGATTAGTCAGTCTCATACAGAGGCTGCAGGGTTTTTCATCCCTCTAAACATACAAACCTGCCAGAACACAGGTAATTAACAGACAAAATACACTAACTTCTTAGCTTTAGTTACTTCGATCGTAAATCCAAATAACAGCTTATGAAATTAAATTGATGCTTATGCTTAAAAGTTGGTGTTGCGTTAGCACAGCAATTTTTAAACTAGCCACAAATGTCTAACCCGCGATATTCGATTTTGCATAATGTGCATCATTTGTTTATATACATAAGAAGTACGCTGTAACGCGGAAAGACGAGAAAAAAAAAAAAAAAAGGAAGTAAACAGCTGATTTTTTATCTGAAAAAAGTGACATCAAGAAACTGAATATTATTAATTTGCATAAATATAAATGTGCTGAAATGGATTTTGTAAATAATTTAAAACATTTCGAATTAATTTAATGTTAATATAATGCACAGCTTTGTCATTTATAATTTTTGGAAATGATGACCGGAATCTCGTGAGACTTAGCATCAAATTACTAATACGCAATAGCAAGAAAGGGAAACGGGGGGGGGGGGGGAAGCACATGCTTTCCTGATTGCAATCTTTATCTAAGTTTATTGTATGCGCTCTTTTGGCCAGTTTGTTGTTTTTCGGGATGAAAATCCCAACTTATCAGGAACTATCTAGAATTGCCATTTCCGTATAACTCTTCTCCGTATGTTTTATTTAAATTCAGTTTTATTAGATTTAATACATATGTATTAAAATATTTCATTATTTGCACGCGCCCCCTTTTTTTGTTTAACTTGAAAAAAGAGAGAAAGAAAACTTATTGATAATCTAACATTAAACTGAATATCGTCTTTCTCCCTTTTACATTTTCATAGCCATATCATTCGCGTATACGCGCCTCTTGTGGTTTCGTTATTTGAAAAACGAATGTCTGAAGAATGGGCGTTCTTTTTTAATTCAAAATTCAACTCGGGATGGTACAACCATCTATTATACTTAGGATGTTTTTAATGTCAAGAACAATAATATGTGATGATATAATATTCCAATTATATACTACGATAGTAATCATATCTCACAAAATAGTAAGCATTTAATAATGGAAGTATAAATGCATCTCCAGATGAAGTTCGGTTACTGCATCTGCTGTAGAATAGTTAGACTGCAAACGTTGCTTAAAAAGGAAATTTAATGTTATTTATAAACGGTCATTGAGTAGACATGCATGCAATCAATCGAATAAGTTCTCCATCACTTTTTATTCCCGAAAGAGAGAGAGAACAGGAAACCCCTTTATCGGAAATCGGCTGACCTTAGCCATCAACGACAGCTAAGTTGGATTAGAGTTGCAAACTCGAGTTCTGTATAAAAGCTTCACTAACACGGGAACCAGCTAAAAATAAATCCTGTACTCGGTGATAAAAATCAAACATACTCCTATAGCGATCTTTCTTTTGGCAATGTAGTATTATGGAACCAGAACCGTTGCCACAAAGCTACGTTTCTGGTTCAGAAATACTACTGTCACTTAACCTACTCATTGCAATAATTAAGCCTAAATACGCTCTTGAATTTAAACATAACGAAAGTTTAATATCTATCTAAATATAGCAGTTTTAAAATTTACTTACATTGAGCACACGCCATCCTCTGCGTTTTTCAGTCTTATTATTCAGTAAAATATCAGTCAAATCAATTAAGTCAAGTCAATAAAAGTCTGAAATCAGTGAAAGGCACAATATCAGCAGAAAAATTAGTATATCAGCTTTCAATATAAGGCAATATAAAAACGCTTTGTGACAGCTTTGAGTCTCTAAGTAGAGTGAGTGAGGAAATTGGAACATGAGCAGGTATTTGAAATATGCAAATGATGTAACAAAGAATCGAATTGTTGATAAAGCAGCGTTTAATTGCTTTCTTTGTTTCCTGTATTAACATCAAATTTTAATTGTTTGAGTCGTGTAGTTTTTAACTTGGATAGACTATTGGCATAGTCCTTAAACTTACTTTACGAACACTTGATTTCATAATTTAAAAAAAGCTGAGAGAGGGGAGAATTAAGGAAGAGGAGATATGAGAGTAGCACAGTCAATATGGAATTTGAAGAAATGCGAGCATTAGATATCAAAAGCATCCGAAAATATAATCGAAGAACAATTCTAACATTTTTTTTTTTTTTTTAATCACTGAAAACAAACAAACGAGGATTACATATATTAAAATATATTCCCAAACTGAAAAATAAGCAAGGAATAATACAATACATAGAGAAAAATAAATATGTGCAGTGAATTTTTATAGGGTCTTATACTAATGTAGAAACATATACATATACAGATCCTTTACAAAATTTAGATGAGGTGGATCAGAAACACCGATCGCAATGGAATAAATAATAAACGACTTAAGAAAACAGGTCATCCCACAAAATATATTTGGAACTGCATATCAGAACCGATATGAGAGAAAGAAATTAATTCGACATTGGGAGAAGAGTGAGGCAAGAAGATCCGATATCATCAGAATTATTTTCTGCTACGATCACTAAATATACAGGAAGATGATGTCCGTTTACTGTTTCTGTTACTTTAAGAATTTATCACGAAAAAAAAAAAAAAAACTATAATTAACATCCATACAAGAGATTTAAATGGTATACATATTTCAGGTTACTTTGTTTAGTCAGCAAAAAAACGGGGTGGGGGGAGGTTTAAAAATTAAGAACTAAATTAGCAAATAATCCTATTGAAACTGTTGATGACTATATTTATCTCGGACATTTAGTTAGTTTTAAGGAAAGAAGATGAAAGAAATAAATAGGAAAATCACACAAGGAAGCAAAGTGTTTTGTCTGTAAAGAGTATCTATTAGGTGATGTACCTGTGCGTTTAAAAATGAAAGCTATTTAATGTGTGTTATTCCACCGTTGACCTGCAAGTGGACATGGGCAACGACTAAAAAACAAGAACACACATTGCGGGTGGCCCAAAGAACAGGGCCGACCATATTAGCAGTTGAAAGACGGACATAATCACTGAGCGGATGAATACCAACAGAAGGGAAGGTTTCCAAAGAACAAGATGGAAGGATGATTTACAAAGGCTTCCCATGAGGTGGTGAACTAAAGCAAAAAAAAAAAAAAAAACTGGGAAGGAGAAGGCCTGGATCCAACATCGGATGGAAAGCGGCAGAAGAAAAAAATAGACATACAATTATGTTATCCTACTGATGCATTTATTGAACTCTTGTTAATGATTTAAAAATATATGAATGAAAAAATAAATATGCCAACACTTCTTTATCTGTACAATATCTAGATTTCTAGACTTTCTACATGGAAATGACAATTTTAAAATAAATTTAAGAAGTGTTGTACTTCTTAAGTGAAACTTTTATTAAACTACAAGCTATTGAAATTTTAAATTTTATTAAACTACAAGCTGTGTAGCGATGAAACAAAAGTGGTATGCCAGCATTGTATTGTCCATTTTCCCGTTGCCCATGGAGGCAGAAGCGACATCAACCAACATCTACGTAGCCAGAAACATAACGATGCTGAAAAGCCTTTCGCTATCTCATCACGTCTCACCATAAAATAGCTGATGTTTCTAACTGAATCCAAAGTCGATTTCGATCACCTCCTTTATGAAGTGGCACAATCTTGCCCTCCTTAGGAACTTGACCAAGTGCAAGACTCATATTAAAAAAATATGTTAAGGCAGGTGTCAACTCTGTCACTTTCCTTCAGAATATGCAGTGATATATTATCAAGTCCCACAGCCTTATTTACATCAAGTTTACTCAACTCCTCAAACACTTCTTGCTCACTTACAGTCAGTCTCTCCTCCCCATCATCAACTGCTTTCAATCTTTCCATGAAGTCACATTCACAAGATTGAAAGATCTTTATGAACTGCTCATTAAATATC
This sequence comes from Typopeltis vanoorti, assembly GCF_054136105.1. NCBI lineage: Eukaryota > Metazoa > Arthropoda > Arachnida > Uropygi > Thelyphonidae > Typopeltis > Typopeltis vanoorti. The sequence continues at coordinate 41,310 of NW_028328159.1, forward strand.
TCCACCACACATTCTGCAAAAGCTGTCTTTATACCATTTTCTCCAATCAATGTCATCCTTCCATAATCATTCTTTCTTTTGCTGGCTACATATCGAAAGAACTCCCTAGGATTCTTTTTGCTTCGTTAGCTAACTGATGTTCATACTTCTCTTTAGCTACTCTCACCAACCAAGTCATCCTCCTTGCCTGGTCTTTGTAGACCTCATGAAACTGGTTATTTCCACTTCTCTTATGCTGCCTCCACAATGCCCTTTTTCTCTGTATCGCATACTTGATCTCTTTATTCATCCATCTCACACCTACCTTATTTAACCTTCTCACCCTTGGAATACATTTATACATTGCATCTGCTAGATAGTTTTTGAAAATCCCCCAAGCTGCGCTGCATTGATCTCTTTTCCAGCTAACTCCTCATTCCATGCTACACACGCAAGCTGTCTCCTGAGCTCTTCATAATCCCCCCCCCCCTTTTAGTTCCACATATACCATTTTCTCACAGTGGCCCTCGCACTGATGGCAACCACCCAGGTAATCACCTCATGGTCACTCTCACCAATTGGTGGATGATTTGACATCTCATTTATAATTATATCCTCTGATGAGATGACCAAATCCAAGACCCTTTATCCTCGTGAGCCCTCTGTTACATACTATCTGAGGTAGTTATCCCTCAAAAACTCAAGAAACTCATTTTCTTTACTTCCAGTTGTTATCTCATCATTCCAATCTATATTGCTATAATTAAAATCACCCATAATGATTACCCTTTTCTTATTTGCTTGGCTAATTTGACTATACATTTCACTATCACCGCCATCCACATTACCTGGTCTATAACAACATCCTCACAAGTATTTGATTCCATTCACCTCTATCTCACACCATAGTGCCTCAAAACCACTGGCACTATTTCTGTCTTGCATCTCTACTTTGTATGTACATAACTCTTTCTCTATCATCAATAGCGCTCCTCCTCCTCCCTTTTTACCCCTTGTATCCTCACGAAACGCGTCATACCCTTCCATCTCTATTCCTGTCAGGATGTCATCCTCTTCCAACCATGTCTCACTTATTCCAACAATCTTTGGGTGAACAGACACAATTAGTGCAACCATTTCATCTGCCTTGTTTCTTATACTTCTAGCATTGGTATACCAACACATCAGATCATTTCTGGATCTACAGCGAGTTCCACTGATACCACTCACTCGATGTGATCTCTCCATGCTAGACTGGGGCCATTTCCCTTTCTGCTTCTTCATTTTCGAACCCTTTTCAATTCCAACTGTTTCCTCTTGATCCCTGGTCATCCTATTCCCCTTTCCTGCCTACACATGCTCTCACCTCCTCTTGGAGCATCCACGTTTCTCACGCTGTGTACCCCTATCCACCCTGAGCCTCCCCGTTTCCCTGCTCCTCTTGCACACACCCATTCTCTCATTTTCTATACTCATACCACTCACTTCCCCATTCATATCCACTTCTTCAATCTCTCCTGTCTTACTCTCCTGCTCTTCCACATCACTCCCCTCTCGATCTGATTCATTCTCTCTATTCACTTCTCTACCTTTCAGCAGCAGTCTCTCCAAGCGACTCACACCATAACCACTCAAATGCAGTCCATCGCTCCCATACAGCTCACTTCAGCCCTCAAACTCATTCCACACATTAACAAACTGTACTCCCATCTCCTCACATATTTCAGCCAGCATATCATTCATAATCCTTGCTCTCTGCTCATTTCACCACAGTCATACCTAGGCAACACACTGACTACCCTTCCTATCACACTATTCTCTTTTATCTTTCCAAGCAGCCTCCTGATATCCATTCTGACACACTCTTTGTCCTCTCTCAAATCATTTGTACCAATTAATACTATTAACTCTTTTGCTTGCTCCCGCCTCATATCCAATGCCTCAATCACTCTACTCATTTTACCACCTGGAAAACATACCTTGTGCATTCTATCCTCTAGCACACCTTTAATAATGGAGTCGCCATACAATGCCACTCGCTCATCTTTCGTTAACTCTTTCATTCCATCATGATTTATTTTAATAGTTTTGACCTGAATTTTCTTAATTTCATTCCGCATCCATTTCATTTCTTGCCTCATCCAATCCAATTCAACTTCCGAATCTCGCAACACATTCTCTCTATCATTAAATCTTTCTAACTCTCTACCCCCTCTTCTCACATTCACTCATCCTTCTTTGTTTCCATACTTTCGGTTCAATCTTTTATAAAATATTTGATTGGCTACTGGTTTTACTATATGATGGGCTGCCAGAAGGTAGCCAATTGAAGGTAGCTTATTTTATTTTCAAACTTGGGTGCATTCGTTATAGAGGAATTGAAACAATAATTCCAAATAATCTATACACTGCCAAATAGACTAATTTTTGTTAGGTTACTGTATGAGTTTGTCACTTAATATGTTTAAAAATTGTTATTTTTTTTTTTGAAAAAATAAAAATGTAAACAAGAAGAACAAGGGGCTCGAAAATTTGAGAAAAATTTAACAAAGGGCTCCCGCGAGCTCCTTATAGCTCACCACTGATTATATCTCTCTAATATGTTAACAATTCTGGATACAGACTGGTCTGGTAGCCTCATTATCCCCCCCCCACACACACACACTTGTACAATGGAAGAATTTTATGCTTCTTTACCTGTCCTGCTGAAAGGCTCTTCATAAACAAGCATGTGAGGGGTACTGTTCCAGGGAGAACCCTGGAACATTCCTGAAAAAAAAAACCACATATATCATTAATATTTTACTTATTTATATACCACCTGCTCACTGCTAGTCTCTTTTCTATTATTCTCTCCTTAGTTCATGATATTTACTTGAGCAAATGAAATATCTGGATGAACTGTTCATTAAATACAGTGATCTCTCAGTTATTCGACCTTCAATTAAATCAATCCTTGAATGGCCAACATCAACTGACAAAGTAAACACCATGAGCTGTCCCTTCAGTTATCTGATCAGCAGATTGTTCACCAATGTGGTTGAATAATTGAAGGATTACTGTATTTCAATTATATCTTCTTCAGAGATCAGCTGCCTGCCATTAACCAATATCATCCTTCTATATTCTTTCTCCAACTCACCACATATAAAAAGACTCACTGGGAAATTTAATTGGAGTGATTTGCTAAGCAGTGCTCATGTTGCACTTGCTATTTCCTTACTAATCTTTCTTACTTTCCTAGATTGCTTTTCATACTTCTCACATATGTGATATCTGCTTCCTACCCCCTCCCAGACTGCATTTCTATTCTCACTATTCATGCTTTTTACAACAATCCTATTTAACCTACTAATTATACTGGAAAACAAACTGTTGAGAGATGGTTACAGGGTTGACACTGGGGAATTCTTTCGCTTGGTTGAACAGCGAGAAGGAGTCATGACAAGGGGCCATCCCTGGAAGTTACAAAAAGAAACTGTGAGAAAGAGGGTGAGGAGTGGTTTCTTTGCATGGAGGGTGGTTGAACCATGGAATGCATTGCCTGATGGAGTGGTGAGAACAAGAATGGTCAATGAGTTTAAGGAATGGTATGATAGACTGTGTTTCCTAGGAGGGACCTCCCTCGATGAGTCTTGATAGACTTGTGTTTCTTAGAAAGGACCTCCCACGATGAGTCTTTTGACTCCATGGAGGCCTGAATAATAATAATAATTTACACATAATTAGTGAGAATGGAAATTAGCTTAATAAAGGAATTATGGCAATAGGGTCAGTTGAAATATCAGCACGTATGCTAAAGGAATACTCAGCCAAATTGACTAGGCCTTTCACGTGTTTGTATAACTTGAGTCTCAGCTCAGAAATAATTACCACAGGAATGGAAGGAAAGTGTGACAGTACTGTTGTACAAGGGTGGCACAAAAATTGGTGTGCCTACTTACCCACCCATCAGTATCTCTGGTGTGATTATGGATTTTAGAGGGGTAAGAACTTGCATACAGAAATAGGTAGATAGATAAGCTATACTCGGCAAGAAACAGAATGGGCTTACTAAAGGAATCTCAAGTTTTAGCAATTTGCTCATATTTTATAATAATGTTATAGCTGAGTTGGAATGGATACTATGATAATGTTAAATTTCGCTAAGGCATTCGATAGGATATCACATGAAAGGCTGTTTCATAAACTGGAGAATATGGGATTGGAATAAAATTCTTGACTTGGATAAGTAGATGGTTGACAGAAAGATAACAAAAAGTTGTATACGGTGGGTGTAAATCTGTCAAATTTAAGGTGACTAGAGGTGTACCTCAGCATTCAGTCCTTGGGCCATTGTTTAATCTATACATTAATGCCATTAGAGAGGGTCTAACAGGAGATATGCAATTGTTTTCCAGTTATGCAAAGATAGGCAGAGCAATCAGGGATGTTATTGATATCTAGCACTTACAGAATGAGATGAATAGGCTGGAAATTTGGGCAAAAAAAATGGCTATTAGTTTAATGGTAGTTAGTGCAAAGCTTTGGCATGATGAGATTTCCAGCAGCATATCACAAGTTTTGAGAGAATGTGCTAAAGAACTGACAGCGCTTTGACCTGGATTTTCAATGAAAGTCTTGGAGAAATTAGTTAGGGACCGTATACAGCAGGGGTGTTCAACCCATCGATCGTGGAGGGATTTTTGGTCGATCTCTTGTGTATTCCTCCTTACTTACAAATTTAATTAAAACTGAAAACATAATATTTTATTTATCATTATTTTGTATTATTTTTAATTAATTTTAAGTATGTTGCTATTGTTTATTTATTTTTCGTTAAAATTGTCAAATCAGTAATTTTCTTATAAGTCCAGGTAAATGAATTAATTTGGATCAGTGGAAGTCAAACAGCGAGCCGAGTGAATACGATTATAAGCAAAGTGTAAAAACTCAATTGTAGCTTAAATATTAAATATATTCCAAAGCACATTACATGGATTTTTTTAAGTCCTATGTAAATATTGTAAAAAAAATAAACTTTGTTTGTTTCGATATAGTTTGTATTAGATGTTTTTATAAATAACTCTTTTGAAGACAACTGTACATACTGCTTTAATAAGAATATGTTAGAGTGTTAAAAACAAAGGCAATGTTTTTGTCGCCGAAGCTGTACATGGCGGCATTAGAAAGATTGTTATTGAAAGTTGTATGTATGAGAAAGGATTGCAGGCTCTAGGTGTAAACATCTCCGAAGTCAATCAGAAAGAGTTCAAACAACTTTCAGATGGCCGGCAACTTACAATCAAAAGAATGCAGAGGAGAACAAAAGACATGCCAAACTTGAAACTTAAGATGAAAGACTCATACCAATTATTTGGGGGTTGCCAGACTTCATGCGAGGTCTCAGAGAAGGCCTAATAAAAAGGGACTGAAGCAAACAGAAGGGGTCCTGGTTCCAGAGTTGCTGTCAGAGAGACTGCCCGGATCCACGTTGCTTGAGAGAGGAGTTTCCCGCTTCCAGAAAGGAGCTTCTCAGTTTGAGACGTCGCTAGAGAGAGACTACTTCTAGGCCACAAACAAGGTTTCAAATTGCAGAAAGGAAGAGTTCCAATTGCCGGAGAAAAGTTTCCAGGCCAGGTGAATGTCAGACGTTCACCAGTGTGTAGCGTTTTCATTACAATTTGATGAAGCAAACGACTTAACTGATATTGCTCAGTTAATGGTATTTAATCGCATGGTATTTCAAGATTATTCAAGTAAAGAAGTACTTTTGAAAATTATACCATTATTGGGAAGGACTAGGGGAGAAGACATTGGCATTTGATGAATTTGTGAAACAACACAAACTATCGTTTTTTAAACTTGTGTGTATTACTACTGATGGTGCTCCTGCAATGATAGGTAATAAATCAGGCTACATTTCATTATGTAAAAACGATGACAAATATCCAGATTTTTTAACGTACCACTGTATTATTCACCAACAAGTACTGTGTAGTTATAGATTAAACACAAAAGATGTTTTGGATATTACATTTAAAATTGTAAATTCTGTTCGAGGAAAAGCCCTGCAATGGCGGTTATTTAAATTACAGGCAGATGATGATAGGGAACTTCTGTTGTACAATGATGTTTGCTGGCTCAGCAGAAGTCAATTTTTAGAAAGATTTCTTGTATTAATTAACGATAAAAAATTTTTTCTTGATGAAAAAGGAGATATTTATCCACAATTGAGTGATAAAAGATGGTTGTTACACTTATCATTTTTAGTAGATTTCTGTACGAAATTAAGCAATTTAAATTTAGAGTTACAAGGTAGAGATAAAAATTTAATTGACGTTAAGTTCAATAAAAACTTTCCAACAATACTTACTTTTATTAAAGAAAAATATAAATGACCACGAATTTAGACATCTTTCATATTTATTAAACTTTTTTGAACAAAATCAAGAAATGCTTTGCTATGATTTAAAAGAACTTATTCGTGAAATAGAATTAGTTGAAGAAATAAACTCAAGATTTAAAGATTTTAATAAAACTGAAATCATCGTATCTTTTATCAATAATCCATTTCAACAAAACTTGAACATCACAGAAATTTCAAATAAAATTAGTGGGCTATTTGATATAAACCAAGCTGAAGTAGAACTTGAGATAATAAACATTCAGAATAGTTTACATTTAAAATCAATAAACAATGAAGTCATTTGGAAGTATGCACATGAAAAATTCCCGATATTAACTGATATTGCGCAAAAAATTCTGTCGTGTTTCGGATCGACATACTTGTCGATCCGAAATTTTATGATCGTCATAAAAAAAAATCAATTAAGAAACCAAATTACAAATGATCATTTGGGTGATTGTCTGCGATTGGCCACTTCTTCATATCAACTCGACTATGAAAATATTGAGAGGTCCAAACAATGCCAAATTTCACATTAACATTTTTTTTTTTTTTTTTAATCAACCAGCATTTCCTGTAACTTGTGAGTTTGTAATCAATCTTGTTTTTTCTAACTTTGATTTTCCAAAATAGAGAAATAAATATTTTATTCCAATATATTTGTTTTTTTTTGTTGTTGTATTAAAATAATTAAAAGTGATAAATACATTTTTAAATACACAAATAAAGTTTTTAGTTGTGTATTTTTTTTTGTTTTGTTTTGTTTATTTGTGCAACAAAGATGGAGATAATAGTAATAATAAGATATCAGGTTGGAGGAACATGATCTATATAAGAGAGTAGATCGGCGAATAACGATGGACTGCATTTGAGTGGTTATGGTGCGAGTCGCTTTGAGAGACTGCTACTGGAAGGTAGAGAAGTGAATAGAGAGAATGAATCAGATTGAGAGGGGAGTGATGGAGAAGAGAAGGAGAGTAAGACAGCAGAGATTGAAGAAGTGGATATGAATGGGGGAAGTGAGTGGTATGAGTATAGAAAATGATGAGAATGGGTGTGCAAGAGGAGCAGGGAAACGGGGAGGCTCACGGTGGACAGGGGTACACAGCGTGAGAAAGGTGGATGCACCAAGAGGAGGTGAGAGCATGTGTAGGCAGGAAAGGAATGGGATGACCAGGGATCAAGAAGAAACAGTTGGAATTGAAAAGGGTTCGAAAATGAAGAAGCAGAAAGGGAAATGGCCCCAGTCTAGCATGGAGAGATCACATCAAGTGAGTGGTATCAGTGGTATAGTGGAAATAGCTGTAGATCCAGAAATGAGCTGTTGTTTTTGTATACCAATGCTAGAAGTATAAGAAACAAGGCAGATGAAATGGTTGCACTAATTGCATCTGTTCACCCAAAGATTGTTGGAATAAGTGAGACATGGTTGGAAGAGGATGACATCCTGACAGGAATAGAGATGGAAGGGTATGACGCGTTTCGTGAGGATACAAGGGGTAAAAAGGGAGGAGGAGGAGCGCTATTGATGATAGAGAAAGAGTTATGTACATACAAAGTAGAGATGCAAGACAGAAATAGTGGCAGTGGTTTTGAGGCACTATGGTGTGAGATAGAGGTGAATGGAATCAAATACTTGTGAGGATGTTGTTATAGACCAGGTAATGTGGATGGCGGTGATAGTGAAATGTATAGTCAAATTAGCCAAGCAAATAAGAAAAGGGTGATCATTATGGGTGATTTTAATTACTTACTTATTACAATAAAGTGACTGCTTCCTTGGACAGAGGAGAAGGATATACAGTAATATATTTGGATTTCACAAAGGCTTTTGATAGAGTACCTCATGATAAGTTGACAGTCCAACTAGAGCAGATTTGGTTGGATATTGGATTAGCGCATTGGATTGGAGACTGGCTATCTGATAGGTATCAACAAGTTGTGTATAGGGGTGCGATATCCAGGAAAAGGAAAGTCATGAGTGGAGTGCCTCAGGGGTCTGTTTTAGGGCCATTACTGTTTAAACTTGTATATTAATGATATTGGCGAGGATTTGGATGATGATATTCAGTTGTTTGCAGATGATGCAAAGTTGGGACGAACCATAAAGAGTAGTGAAGATGTTGTGGCCTTGCAAGAAGACTTGAATAAATTGAGTGATTGGGCACGGAAATGGGGATGCGAGTTCAATGTTGCAAAATGTAAGGTTTTAAAATTTGGAAAACCAAAATGCAATGCAGAATTTATGCTTGGTGAGAATATATTGTTGGAGGTAGAGGAAATAAGAGATCTGAGGGTGATAGTGGATAAGGATCTGAAATTTAGGG